>NC_133408.1:55827500-55880000 GCF_049350105.2 Macaca mulatta | reverse complement strand
AATGAAAATACATTTCACAGAACACTGAAGATGGGGTGGGAGGAGTTATATGGCACAGTTAGGTAATTAACATCTATCACGTTCCTTCTATTTGCCAGACACTGTGTTAGGCACTTTACTTCCCTTTGTCTTCTTTGATCCTCCCAACAACCTATAAAGCAGATATCATTTACCTCACTTTATAGGCAAGAAAATCAAGTCACAGAGAGAAATCCACTCCAAGTTCCACTTCTAGCAAGCCTTCAATCTCAAGTTTGTTTGTGGTCATACCTAACCCTCTTTCTTCTAATCTTTATTGCTCATCTAGCTCAAAGGGTTTGGGTCAATGCTGATAACAATGTCAAACATTTTGCTTTTATTCATGCACTCATCTTACAAATATGGGTATGTATACTAAATATACTATACATTGTAAGACTTGCCATTCTAAAGGACCTATGGGGGAACAGCAAAGGCAGCCAAAGAAGCTTGACAGGGCAGGGTATGTTCAGCAAATGTGTGCATGGTGCCTTAGAGAGGTGGAGAAGAAAATAAAGCAGGAGGCAAGACTACAAGATGGTGGACAAACATATTGTCAAGGGTCTTGAGTGCCCTTGTACACTAAGGAAACTATGCTTGGTCATAAGTCAACAACAGGTAGAGACTGAAAGAGAAGAGATCAGATGGGAGATGGGAATGCAACAGGAAGATGCAGTAAGGTCATAGAAGAGAGGGAGGAGGACATAAAATAGAGACCATAGAGAGTATAACCTGGAAAAAGAATGGGAACCCCAGCTGGGTCCACATAGTCTTAGCAGGACACAGAGAAGGGTAAAGGGGAAGGTGGCTGTCATGAAGTTAAAGGAATGTTCAGTGGGAGTGAAGGCATAGGAGAGGTGAAAGCAGAGAGAAGAAGGCTGGTCAGACGGTGAAGGAAGAGTTCAAAATCTTGTAGGTAGACCCCCTTCTGAGTAAAGATAAGATTGAAGGTTTGGTCACTTGTGTCGATTCTGAAACAGCAGGGATATTCACTGAATATGAAGAAGTCAATTAACCACTTTTAATACAGGGTTTCCCAGGGTACAAGTTCTCTTTTACACAAGTCCAATACAGTATGTTGAATAATGCCTGGCTTTAGAATACCTACAGACAAGACGCTGGGGGAAGGAAGGACTCTGGAGAAGGAAATACCTACAAAATGGGCTCAATCATCTGAGCTGACAACCAAGCCCAACCACCTCATTTAGGAGTGAGCAAGGATTTAAACTTGTATGAATCATAACTCACCTCTCTCTAGGCCAGATCCGCCTACCCTACTGTCATGGCCAGAGCACTCAAACTGGCTGAACTTTCATCCAGGTATCCCTGGACTAAGATCTCCAAACATGTTCTGATTAAAACAAGGCATGAGCACAGCTGACACGGCTTACTATCCAAGGTGACTAAATGAGTTGCTGAGAAAGACCTCGTCCTTCCTTCTCAGGTTGGAACCATCTCATTATCTGAACCATCTTCATTAGCTGCCAAAAAGTTTTAACAAGTTTCTTGAGTTTCGTTTTAGGAGAAAGAAAAAAAAAAAAGAGGGGTAGGGAGACATGTACCAAAATAACCAGCTTTAACAAATGGCTACTGGTTTAAAAATAGTGCAGGGGTTTAAGTTTTTGCCTTTATCTCAGTGGTTGACCTTGCTAATACAGTATGTAGATCTCTTGCCAACTAATCGGCCAACTGTAAAGCACGGCTTCAAGCTGTGGTCAATGATCTGTAACAGGAATGAATGAGAGGGTTTTAGCAGCCAGGATCTGTAGCCTACTATCTGTATCTGACAGCTGTCACCCTCTCTGCAGAGGCCAAGGCCTAGACCTTCATTTAAAAGCAGCATGGCTGATCAGATTACTGGGACAGTGTGTCAAAACTGACTGCGCTGAACCAGGGAGACAGAAAGTAAATCTATAAATAGCAGTCTTGCTGCCTCCATGAAGCACTGAAGGGTAACCAATATTGAGCAGCAAATGCAATGTTTAGTCTTTGCAGCCGGTGGGATACAAGTGCGGCCAGATCAGAAGTCTTGCTCTATGATATAATGTAATGGAAAGATCGGCTTTATGGGCAAGAATTTAAAAGAGTTACATTCGTGGCAATGGTAATGGTCGCAGAGCAATAATTGGTTTGAACCAACTTTATGAGCTAACAAGGTTCCCTAGCACTTAATAATGTCCTCAGGGCACAGGGACTCAGCAAGTCACCTTTCCCATAACGTGCTGGCTGCTTGTTTCTGACAGTCCATGGGGACCGCCAGTGCTGAAACACAGGGAGTGATAAAATGAGAGGCTCTCCATTTGATATCTATTATAGATGTCAACTGGGTCTTCAACCAGAACAGCTGCACAAAGTACTTGGGGAGAGCGGAGCATCGTGAGGGTGAGTTATCTATAGACCATGCTGATAGCACGGCTCAGACACTGGACATCACTGGGTTATAAATGAGCCAGCTGACATTTTATAGTATGTACCAACTCTTCCAAGAACCATTTGTCACTCTTCAAGGTTTCCGCTGATAAAACTGGGATGTCTAAAAATTTGTCAACAACCACAGAAAGTAACCCTGAGGTCATGTCAGAGGGTGAAAAAGAATGTGCTTACTTGGCATTCTGCAAACACACAAATGGAACACTGGTGGCGACAGTGTTTCAAAGGTCTCTCCAGGCGGCAGAGTTCCCAATTGGCTCTGGTCTCCCTGCCAAGGGTGTGGACGTGGAGATGGTGGACTCAGGAGCAGTGCATGATAACCAAGCCATCACATACCTGGTCTGAATGAGAGACCTCCAACCCCAGCACAGCCGCTGGGGTCTTGCAGATGAAGCAGACAGGTGTCCTGTCTGGCCACTTGAGAACACTCCTCAATGGAATGGAGAAGATGGGGATTAGGCAAGTTATTTTTTTCCCCCCAAGGTGCATCCAATTGCCCTGGCTTTTCTTTAAAAAGTTCACCTTTAACACTAAACTTCAAAAGTAGTCAAAACATTTTAAAAAGTAACAACTGCGAACACGTCTACACACCAGGAATTGAGAGTTTGATGTGTATATCCCATTCAACCCTCATAATCTGAAGAGATAGGTACTCCCGTTATCCTTATTTTACAGATGAAAACCTGAGATACAGAACGGTTAAGGAAACTGCTCAAGGTCACACAGTTAGAGGAAAAGTCAGGATTCGAATTCAGGCAGGCTGGCTCCAGAGCTAATACATGAACTCACGTATCCCCCAAAAAACAGTCTCCCCAAGAAGACACTATATTAGAAAGTGAACATGTGCAAAGAAAAGATCAAAGTGACTTATTCTGAACTATGTAGGAATCAAAACATGAAGAAAACGAGAAAGACCATCTGCTCCGATGTCTCTCTGACTCCGAATAAACTCTGCAACATTTACTGAGCGTACATTTCCTAAGCACCTCTATCTCCAGGTACCATGTTAACTGAGCGGTACTAAAGTGAGTGAGAAACAGACTCTGAGAAACCCAGTCCAGTGTTTTTGCTCATATGGTGCCTCTATCCTGGAGATCCTAGAGTGCTGTATCCTCACTGGCATTTGCTCTGGCCTCTTCAGACATTAAAAAACAGCTTTACCTAAGGAACACACCTGGGGGTCGGGGTACACTGTGGGAGGAGCGCCCTTAGCGCAGTTCCCAGGTCCATGGAAAACAATCGCCAGGAAGTGCTTTGAACAAAAACGAGTTGATAAACCCTCAGGCTGACACTCGGGCCTCCCTACGCCATTGCTGCTGGACATTTTGGGGCTCCTGCCGGCATGTGTGCTGCCCACAGAGTGGAATGAGCCCAATTAAAAAGTCACATGTGTTTCCTGGCTTTAAAAGTGTCACACTGGTTTTCTGTCACTATCTCTTGGAATCCCTGATGCTGGAGCTGTGAGGTAACTGGAGATCATTTAATTCAACCTCCTTTATTTAATGGATCAGAAAAGCAGGGCCCCAAAAAGGTTAAGTGGCTTGCCCAAGGACAAAGAGCCAGAGAGTGGCAGAACCAGGATAGGACCCCAGGTCTGGGCACTGCCAGTGGAATTGTTTTTTTTTTTTTTTTAATGACCCCATACTGCTGTCCATGAAATGGATGCAGTACTCTGAAATCAGTAAATTCAATCAAGTCAAATGTATGTTTTGAAAAAAGTCAAGAATGAAGAAATAGAGTTTGAAGAACATTCAACATTCATGAGGTGTGCCCATTTCAGGTCACTGGAGACATTTCTCTGGTGCAAAGGTTTTCCTAATAAAGGGTTTCATTGGCCAGTTGGATCGAGACATGAACACACTGATATTTTGCTTCTAGCAATACCTTAAACCCCCAGTTAGGTAAGTATAAAAAACGGCAATGGCCTTGAGAGTGCAGCATGGTTTATACATGGCATACACATCTTTGAGGATTTGGAGAAATCTACAAGGGATCCAATGCTTTTCCACCTATTGACATTTACAAAGCAGTTTAAATCATGCATGAGAGGCCTCAGGCACATGCAGTTCACAAAACATAACTCTGAGCTCCCAGGGAATTTAAGCTGACCAACACTCTTTATTAGAACCGACAGTGAAAGACAGCTATTGCGAAATTCGTACCAGAAATGCAATACCAAGATGACAGCCTTAATGCCAGTGGATATATTATGTAGATTACCTGACTCAAATCTTTCTTGTTAAATAAGTTTCATGCATTCTTTTTTTCTCCTCAAGAATATCCTTCTAGCTTCACTGGGGGAGTATTCCTTAAGTTCCTTGATCATTCATCTGTTTTTCAATATTTTGGACATACTAACTTAGCACGAAAGATCAGATAGAGATATTTAAACAGTGGGAAACAGTTAAACCTTTAAATGAACAACAGAGCTGAACCACAGATTAAATATTTCAATGCTATTTTTTGTATAATGTTCCAATATTTAATAGTTTTTAAAAAGAAACATTTTCCTAAGGCTGATCCATTCCAGATATCCAATTCCCATGTAATCTAAGATTACACACATACCAAAATGTAATTATACATTAAAGATACTTTCACCTGCATGCTTTTACAGGACAGGAATTTCAAGGAAATAAGTTCCCAATACAAGCTGGCCAGGGACAAAAGACAAGAAATATACCTTTCCTCTCCAATCTTCATAGAAATTGAAATACAATGTAGATGTTTTCAATCCTGCTTGACTAAGAGACTGAAGGAAGAGGTCAACATGACTAAGACCAGAAAAGGAAGTCTGTGGGTAATTTGGCACTGGTGACAATTGGCCCAAAGGCAAATTTGGCAGAGGCTGAATTAGAGTGAATTATTTGGAGGTTTCTTGGTTTCTGAATGGATCGGATTATTTGCTTCATATTCTGGACCTTCCAAGCTGCCTCAACCTTATGCACCCAGTGTTAAATGTTATCAGTACTTAAATGGCAGCACTGTCGTCTTCCTTTTCTAAGCAACACAGTCACAGTAAATTAAAGCAACTCTATACATGCTTCTGTAGTTAAGGTTCACATCCCTTGGAATGTGCTCAATTTTTGTGTACAGTATGTATCAAGCTACCTTGAACTTGCTTGTCTATTGTATTCTAACAGTTACAACAAAGGGTTCAGAGTCCAAGAGCATAAAGCTCTGTCTATAGTCTCGGGAAATTATATGCTGTTCTCATACAATTATTAATATTTTTCAAGTATACAGAAATGCTTCAATGATCATTAAAACATATTTTCTTTTTAAAAGCAAAGCTGAATTCACAGTTATTGATTGATGGATAGATTGACAGTGTCTCGCTCTATCACCCAGGATGGAGTACAGCAGTACAACCCTGGCTCACTGCAGCCTCAACCTCCTGTGCTCAAGCAATCCTCCTGCCTTAGCTTCCTGAGCAGCTGGGAGTACAGGCATGCACCGCCACACTCGGCTAATTTTTGTATTTTTTTGTAGAGACAGGGTTTCCCTACGTTGCCCAGGCTGGTCTTGAATTCCTAGGCTCAAGCAACCCTCTCACCTCAGCCTCCCAAAGTATGAAATTACAGGCATGAGCCACTGCTCCTAGTGCACAGTAACCTTCTATTCCTTTTTTTAAATGAACAATTTCCATAAAAGTAGATAATTGTATCTACTTTTTATATACACATATATTACACATGTATAATAAATGCATATAAAATGTATAGTGTATAATAACTGCTACCTACCAGCACTCAGTTTCAACAATTATCAACTCATGGCCAGTCTTATTTCATCTACCCATTCCCACTACTCCCACCTTTCCGGATAATTTTAAAACAAATCCCAGACATATCATTTTATGTACATGTACCCTAATATATGCATTTTGTATTTTAAAAATTACAAGATAATAAAGGTAAACTATTACTACGTAGAGTTCTAATTTTCATTTATTTACCTTTTTTGAGACAGAGTCTCACTCTATCGCCCAGGATGGAGTGCAGTGGCACAATCTTGGCTCACTGCAACCTCTGCCTCCTGAGTTCAAGCGATTCTTCTGTCTCAGCCTCCTGAGTAGCTGGGACTACAGGCGAGCGCCACTACCCCTGGCTAAGTTTTGTATTTTTTGTAGAGACAGGGTTTCATCATATTGGCCAGGATGGTCTCAAACTCCTGACCTTGTGATCCATCTGCCTCGGCCTCCCAAAGTGCTGGGATTACAGGCGTGAGCCACTGTGCCTGGCCTAATTTTTTTTAATATTTAAAAAGTCTCCTCCTACTAAAAAAACCCCACAAAAACCAAGCTAAATGACTACTTTGCTAGAGGCGTCGATGGATCACAATAATATGTTCAAGAGCAGAGAATTTATAATTTCTTTATAACTACCAGAAACTAACAAGGTGTGTGTAGCTGGTGTTCAGTGAATGATTTTCAAATGACTTCCTGACTGATGCCGACTACATGCAAACATAAATAAACCGCATTATTGTAATCAAAGCTCCAATGGTGAATATATTAATATAGTAAGCTTGAATGAAACCACCTTAAAAAGAGTTATTGTTAGTGTTGAATAAGAGGTATATCATGTATCCTGTAATCTAAGTAGTAAACCTAACTGCCCACCCATAGGCAGGCCACAGTCTTTCAAAAGATGATAATAAAGAAAGTGCAGATATATTTTTATGTGCTGGGTATAAAAACATAGTGGTCATAATTACTTGAGCATCTAAGATCATGTACAATCTGTCAGTGACCCTTCAGACACTGAGCATGGAGAAGATTGAGGCAGTCTGACACCCTACAATCATCTAAATAAACTTCCAAAAAACTGTCTTCTAAGCTTACAGTTATGTCTTGGAAAAATCACAGCACTGAATGAATTACATGATTGTAATAGAACTGACAGCTGATGAAATAATGCAAGAAAAATAATCTACTAGTGACCTCAAATGAAACCACAAAGACATTAGGCTAATGGAAGTAAAATTGCTCATTGCCTAGTGATTTTACTTTTTTATTATATATTAAAATAAAAAGCCAACCTAAACCTTTCTCAGGATATTACATTTTGAAACTAACCACAAAATACTTCCAGAAAAGGGGCTTATTTCAGAAAATCCATATGCATTTTGATTTTTTTAAGGGTGAGCAAGCTTTCTATATCACAGGGTAGTTAAATGTGGAAAAAATGCAGCAGCAATATGAAATAAGTGAAGATCATTGATCTGCAATAGTCTATAATTAGCATTTGAAGGGCAGAACACCTGTTTTACTGAGGGAACATACATATGCAGCACACTTCCTCACTGTAATTACGAGAGTGAATGATGTCCCACAGTTTCTCAGTTTCCACCGCTTTTCTCTGATTTTCAGTTCTGCAGGTGGGCAGTGAGACAGCCCATTTGAAAGAATACCTGGTGGACCCAATCCCTCTCGTTCATCCCCAGGAAGTGGGGCTCTTCTCCTCATTCTCTACCCACTCACCTCAAGAGTTGCATGAGGCCAATTTTAATAAAATATAAACTGGATAATGTCCTGAAGTGAGAAACAGAAGCCGGTAAGACAGACAAAACCAGTGACATCTATTAACATCTTTTTCTTTAAAAAAAACATTTCTCCTGTCAAAATGAGCTCAACAGGGAAAAATAGCACATGTAATTGGGAATAATAAAGGCAGTGGGACTACTCCAAGATGTCTCATAGCATCACAAAGTCTCTTGGTACTTTGGAAAGGGCTACCACACACCTCCTTCATGTTAACATTAACTGGTAAAAGTTTAATTTTTCTTTAAATTTCAGAGAATTCCCTCACTATGAAGAAGGACCCCCAGTTATACCAGGGAATAAGCATCGTTCTTATCTAAGTCCAATCTCCAATGATAAAATCCTACCACTGCCTGAGAGTGTGCCTAGCCACTCTCTGCTTGGTGACGGTGAGCTCATTCTTTCCAAAGGCAGTCTATTCTATCTTTACATAGCTCCGCTTTTAGATTTTAGTTCAATACAATTCTGTCTCCTTCTAGTTTCAGCCCACTTTTCCTAGCTCTACCCTTAAAGATCCTACAAAGTAAGTCTCATCTCTCTTTCACGTAAAAGACTTTTAAATCCTGCACTGCAAAAAGTCATTGTATTCCTCAAATCTCTTCTCCACGTCAACATTTCCCATCATTTCAACAGTTCATTGGACACCACTCCAAAAACCTCTTAGTCATCATTTGCTTATTCATTCATTCGTTCATTCATTCATTCATTCCCCAGGTAAACACCTATAATTATTCCAACTGTTTTTCATAACGCACGGCTTCAGGAATACGTTCTTCATTATTTGTTGTTAGTTTGTTCATTCATTTGTTCAGCAAACATAGACTGAGCCTCTACCTCTATTAAGTTCCAAGTATTGTCCTGGGTACCCTGGACACAAAGAAATCAGGGGCTCCTGGTGACAATCTGGTAGGAACAGTCAGACCTGTGAACATGGAATCATGATGCCATGTGTTAAGTGCTATCCTAGAGGTATGTAAATGAAACAGTGGTGACATAAATGAGCAGAGATTCTAAGAGCACTTCCAAATACTTTATAATCTGCTGGCCTATCAATACAGACCCTGATGTAAGCTACTATTCCGCCTGGAGTGAGTTTTTTCAGTAGGAGTAATGGGTTGTACAGCTGTAGCAGACATTGTTAGTTGTCGACCCTGGCAGCCTGTCATCCCTCATTCTCTGTTATTAGAAAACACCAACTTTGTTCAGGTAGGAAGCTGCCATATGTCCAGGCCAGGAGATAACCAAGTGGTCTAATCTATATTTGCTAGTGACTGGTTTGTGGCACCCATGTGTATTGGTCCATTTTGTGCTGCTATAAACGGATACCCAAGGGTGGATAATTTATAAAGGAAAGAGGTTTATTTGGCTCATGGTTCTGCAGCTTGTACAAGAATCATGGTGCCAGCATTTGCTTCTGGTGACGGCTTCATGGAGTTTTACTCAAGGCAGAAGGCAAGGGTAGCCAACAGGGCATGTGGTGAGAGGGGAGGAAGTGCCAGGCTCTTTTAAACAAGCAGCTCTTGTGTGAACTAGTAGAGTGAGAACTCATTCATTACCACAGGGAGGACACCAAGCCGTTCGTGAGGGATCCAGCCCGTGACCCAAACACCTCCCAGTGCCCACCTCGAACACTGGAGAGGCAATGTCAACACAAGATTTGAAGGGAACAAATATCTAAACTGTATCAACACGCGACCTAGTTTGGCCATTATCTGTAAGGGACAATCTGCTGCAGGATCCCTGGAAAGGATTTTCCTCCCTACTAAAAAGAAAGACACAATTAAGGAGTAGGTCTGCCCTTTTCCTTCCCTCCTTGGGTATAAGGTGTGGAGATACCACGCTTGCAGCCATCTTATCAACCTAACGTAAAGCTTCCTAGGAGTCAGCCCAATCTCATCTGGTTACCTCTGAATATCTCATTATGTGAGATAATTAACTGAACATCCTTTTTTTTAATGGCTACTTTTTTTTTTTTTTTGAGAAAGGGTCTCATCACTGTTGCTCAGGCTGGAATGCAGTGGATCATAGCTCAAAATCCCGGGCTCAAGCAATCCTTCCACCTCAGCCTCCTGAGTAGCTGGGACCACAGGTGAGTGCCACCATGCCAGGCTAATTAAAAAAAAAATTTGTAGAGACAAGATCTTGCTGTGCTACCCAGACTGGTTTCAAGCTCCTGGCCTCAAGCAATCCCACCACAGCCTCCCAAAGTGCTGGGATGACAAGTGTGAGCCCCTGTGCTTGGCCGTATGGCTACTTTGGATGAGGCATTCTATTACTTGCAGCTAAAAGCATCTCGACTGGTACAAAGTCTTTGCAGCAAGTGCCTTGGTGACAGACTGGTTGAGATGAGGGATTCAGTTCTTACTGGCAAAACAAGAGCCAACTGATGAATTTGGAGAGGGAGCCTGTGATCTCACATGCTAAGATTTAGAAACGGAAAATGAAAACTAAAGGAAGATTATTAGATGCTGATGACAGTTCAGCCCTGCTTTGGAACTTCTCTTCCAGACCAGGGAAATGAGAGACAATTCATCTTGCTTTTGTTCACAGACACAAACTTTCAAAACTTTCTGGGGTCGTATTTGTCTAAAGTAAAAAGGACCAATACTATGATTTATATCCCAAAAAGTAAAAGAATGATTCTAAGCCAAAGTTTTCAATCTTTTGATCCATCTGCTTTCACTTGATTTTGCCACTTTCAAGAATGTAATCAAATCCGCTAAAAATTTCAATTGTATTTGCTAGTGTGAGATTACAACACGTTGTTTCAGTCCTCAATCAGAGGACAAAATTAGAAGTCAAACAAAAGTTCTAGGAAAAACAAAAAAAGAGACACCTAGCAGTGAAGTAAAATAAAGATGGGGTTTCAAGGCTAATGCTGGAAGCCTTATAGCTTGAAATAGTCTATCCTGGATTTCACAAAATATTAAGAAAATGAATTCTTCCGCTTTCTCTAGTTGGCTCCTAAGTATATCTTTGAGAAGCTGAAATTTGCTCATTTATGAAGTCTTAATAATTGAAAAATGCTTTTGATAAAAAGTTTATTAGAAAGCTTAAAAAGTAACCCTGTGTTTTTAAAACTCCACTTCCAATATTCGCTTCCAGCCCAAACATATTCCTTCATTCATTCAATTGATTTTCCAATGAAAGACCATTGGAGGCACATTGGATAGAGCAGTAAATATGACAGACAAAACCCCTGTCCTCGTGGCACGAACATTTCAATGGAGCAGACAGGCAATAAGTAAGTGAATATAGATGTATATGGGTGTGTGGGTGTGTCTGTCTAAATGCTGACTCAGTGCTGTGAAGAAGAGCAAAGCTGGATAAGCAGACAGAGTGATTTGGGATAGGGGATGTACTGTTGTTGTTTTAATAGGGTAGTCAGGGAAGTCTCTCCAAGGAGATGCCATTTGAATGAAGTGAGGGAACAAGCCAAGTGACCATCTATAAGGAGACAGAGCATTCAGGCAATGGAACCAATCTCTGAGGTGCAAATTAGCTCAGCTTGTTGGAAGGCCAGACCAAAGGCCAGCGTGACTGGAGCAGAGCGGTGGGAGACGAAGTCAGAGCAGTAGGCAGGGTCACAGCAGGGAAGGACCTTTGTTCTAAGTGTGGTGTGAAGCCAGTGGTGGGTTTTGAGCATCCTGGCCTCTCAGTTCCTTGAGCTCTTTGCAGCTAATGGTTTGGAAATCACTATTTTGAAATCGACATCATTATAGGTAGTGACAAGATGTAGGGCATGACAATGGGAATTGGCAGCAGAGGTAGATAAAGGAAAGACCATTGGAGGCAAGAAGGTCAGGAATCCAGAGGCCTGGGGCTCAGATGAGCTGCTCATGTCATTGTTGAGTCTTAATGGAAGGAAAGGAGTGAGTCAGGTGCTAAAATCCTCCACAAATGATAAAGAGACTGGGAGGTAAAGAAAGGGTAGAAGCCGGCTGGGAGCGGTGGCTCACACCTGTAATCCCAGCACTTTGAAAGGCTGAGGTGGGTGAATCACTTGAGGTCAGGAGTTTGATACCACGCTGACCATATGGTGAAACCTCATCTCTACTAAAAATACAAAAATTAGCTGGGTGTGGTGGTGTGTGCCTGTAGTCCCAGCTACTTGGGAGGCTGAGACAGGAGAATTGCTTGAACTCAGGAGGCAGAAGTTGCAGTGAGCTGAGGTTACACCACTGCACTCTAGCCTGGGCCACAGAGCAAGACTCTGTCTCAAAAAAAAAAAAAGGGTAGAAGCCATCAGAGCAGATGGTGTGTTAGTCTGTTCTCACGCTGCTAATAAAGATACACTCAAGATTGAGTAATTTATAAAGAAAAAGAGATTTAACGGACTCACAGTTCCACATGGCTGGGGGGGCCTCACAATCATGGTGGAAGATGAAGGAAGAGCAAAGGCACATCTTACATGGCGGCCAGCAAAGAGGGAGCATGTGCAGGGAAACTCCTTTTAAAACCATCAGATCTCATGAGACTTATTCACTATCATGAGAACAGCAGGGGAAAGACCGACCCCCATGATTCAATTACCTCCCACCAGGACCCTCCCACGACATATGGGGATTATTACAATTCAAGGTGCGATTAAAGGTGACAGCCAAACCATATCAGATGGCATGGCCTTCAAAGGTGAAACAGGAATAAATGTCTCTACATTTTGCAAGGAAAGCAAAAGACCCTTGTCCCTAGGCTTCACTCCACAAGACCATTTGTCTACAGCAACACGTTACATTCATAAGATGCAATGTGTCCCACCAAGGAATGAAGAATAGCGCATAGTCTGACCACCTAGAAAGGAAGCAGGATGAATAAATTTTTAACTATTTTTCTCATAAGTACATTTTCACCTCACATATTTGATGCTATTCAGAAATGGGTTGTTCTACAGTAGCTTATTTTTCAGAAAGCTGAAACTTACACCTTTAAGTAAAACACTTAACTATATCAAGAGCAATCTTCCCTGCTTCCGTATTTACAAGTTTCCCACACTTGATTACCTCGAGCTTAATTTCATCTTCTCTTGATAATAGGACACCTTCATGGGGACCAGTCACTGTGCCTGCTCCTGACAGTGGCTGAAATGGAATGGCCCCAGGTGCCCACGTGTGGATGTCAGCACTCTAGGTGCCCTTTCACGGAAGGGTCCCCCACAGCTGCTAGTAAGGAAGTACACAGAGAGATAAGAGCTGGGACAGTTGAAACGGTTTGGTCTTTTCTTGCCACAGCGGTTGCTGCTTACTGCTGGCAGCATGAGTGGTGATCTGCTCCTACATTTTACACAGTGTCTGTTCAGGGGCCGGAAGGTAGGGACACCTGGACCAGAGAGCCAAGTGCCTGGGTTTTGGGAACAGCACTCTGCCATTCAGAATCAGGCCCTGTGCACAGTAGGTGCTGTCAGAACTCCAACTTCTGATACGGTGAGGTGTCCCTGCGCTTATGGAAGCCAGGAAGAATACTTGTGGAATTCTTGCATGTTAGCAAGCAGAAAGCAGTAAAGAGTGAAGGTGGGAACGCCATCCCCACTCCACCTGGCTGGGAAGCCTCTCGCAGGATGCAGCTGGGTACAGTTTCATGGAGCAGACTGCAGAGCTTTACTCTGAGTGTTCTTGGCGATTTAGTGAAATATTTCTGCTCTCCTGTGAGCCTCACACAGACCCTCTGCTCCAGCTCTGGAAGAGCTGCTGGAAGTAGGGCCTGAAGTCATCCTATCATTGCCTCTCAGCTGGCTGGAGGATGCACACAAACACAAAAGGTGATATTGATAGTCAGCATCAGATCTGACTGCTCCCGACAACTCCTGTGATACAGCAGCCTCCGGGACTTGAGGACACATCTGTGAGGAGATGTAGTAGCTGCCATCTGCACAAACTGCATTATTTAACTGCGCTGGCACTGATTAACATTTGCTGTAACCTATGGTAATGGGCTCTGGGGCTTTGCATGTCTGCTACACAGTGGCAGCTGATGTCTCCTGCTCCATCCTTAAAACAGGATGCTTTAATTTTTAATGGAGCACATGTTCGATTGGCTATACAAACAGGCTAATCTGCAAAGCATGTGCTCAATAACAAGCCTGACTATGCCGCCAGAATATCAACATGACTCGGCTAAGCTGGGGAGGAGTGGGTGGGACTCCTGCTCACCTCTGCCAGCCAAGGGCTGGAAGCTGGGAGCACAGGCCAGCTGAAAGCCCAGGGGTGGCTGTGGCCAGAGGCACATGTGACCTCCTCTGGAGACCCCGAGGGTCTTCAGCTTCTGGGTGCCTGCAAATCCCAGTCAGCAGGGAAAATAACAAAATTGTGTGTGCGGCAGGTTCAGGCCTCCAGTGTAAAGCCAGATGTGGCATTAAAGATGAAACTCTTCTCTGTTGCATGGCCATGACTAGAATGAGGTATATGCATCCAATTAGACTTACTGCCTGCCCTGCAGTAAGTCATCCTCTCAAGGATGAGAATTTAAAGGCAAATAAAGCACAGTCCTTGACTTCATGAAAACTACACCAATGGCCACAGTGGCAGTGTGAGAAGTGGCATGTTAGGTGTAGGAACAAAGTTCTCTGGGAGCGCACAGGAGGAAGTCAGCCAAGAGGAGACACTAAAGGTAGGTTCTGAAGAATGAGCAGGAGTTTATGAGAAGCACTTTTAAGATGACACCCAGTTATGAAGGCACACAGTGTGTGGGGAAGGGTAAGCAGTTTGAGGCACTAGTATGCAGCTTCAGATAATTACATCAAGATATCTGGGGAGAAGTTGGAAATTTGGATCCGGAACTTAAGGGAGAAGTGAAGGCTAGAGACAGAAACATGGGTGGTTATCGGAAGATAGGTAATGTTGACACCTGGAGATCTGAGAGAAATGGTCTCGAGCGAAAGGATCCAAGGACAGAAGCCTCAGGGCTACCAACATTGAACTTAGGGGATGGTTATAAGAAGTATCTCAATGGGGTGGGTAAAGAAGTGAAGGAAGGGGGAATTCCAGGCATAATGAGAGGCCACAACAACCTCAAGGCAGTCAAGTAACTAAAGCCTCGAAGACTTGATCACAACTGCGATTGTCACAACCCAGCAATTATAATCCCAGTCCTTATGAGTACAAAGTGCTTTCACATCTATTATTTCACAACAATACTGCAAGATAGGCAGATGTCACTGTTCCCTTCTTTTCTAGATGAGTGATATAGTTTGGGTATTTGTCCCTGCCCAAATCTCACGTTACAAATGTAATTGCCAATGCTGGAGGTGGGACCTGATGGGAGGTATCTGTCACGGGGGTGGACCCCTCATGGTTTGGTGCTGTCCTCGTAACAGTGAGTGAGGTCACACAAGCTCTGGTTGTTTGAAGGTGTGTCGCACCGCCCATCTCTCTTTCCCTTGCTCCTGCTATCACCATCTGATGTGCCTACTCTCCCTTTGCCTTCTGCCATGATTAGAAGCTTCCTGGCCAGGCACAGTGGCTCATGCCTGTAATCCCAGCACTTCGGGAGGCTGAGGCAGGCGGATCACAAGGTCAGGAGATTGAGACCATCCTGGCTAAAAAGGTGAAACCCCGTCTTTACTAAAAAATACAAAAAAATTAGCCAGGCGCGGTGGCAGGCGCCTGTAGTCCCAGCTACTTGGGAGGCTGAGGCAGGAGAATGGCTTGAATCCAGGAGGCAGAGGTTGCAGTGAGCTGAGATTGCGCCACTGCACTCCAGCCTGGGTGACACAGCGAGACTCTGTCTCAAAAAAAAAAAAAAAAAAAAAAAAAAAAGCTTCCTGAAGCCAAGCAGATATCAGCACCATGCTTGTATGGCTTGTAGAACCAAGAGCCAATGAAACCTCTTTCTTTATAAATTACCCAGCCTCAGGTATTTCTTTATAGAGATGCAAAAATTGTCTAACACAATGAGGAAACAATATCAGAGAGGGTTAGACTTCCCAAAGCCACACAGTTACAGTCACAGTGGGAGGGCTGGGACTAGAAGGCCACTCTGCAAACTCTCAGCTGTAGGACAGGACACTGTGCCAGGGTCCAAGGATAAGAGGGTCCCAGGCCCAAGGAGATAACTCTGGAAAAAAGCTCCCAAGTCAAAATTCTCAATACCATCTCCTCCCCTGGGGTAATCTCACAGTGTGCTTAGCATACTCAAGGCTTTGAAAAGTTCTGCAGTTAAGCATGAGCTACCAGTGAAAGCAACATGTCTAACTTTAACTCACTATTTCCCAAACTTATTTGCTCTTGGAATCCTTTTTTCAAATTTTATCTTTTAACATTCCTAGGGAGAATTAAGGAAATCCTGCTCTAATGAACTCACAGGAATGCTTCCTCCAACAGGGTCTTGGTTTTGAGTGGTTTGTGTCTAGGGAAGATGGGCGGGCACTGTTTTAACCACACACTTTCAGCTCTCCATCCCTTCCTGTCTGCACTGTTCTTTCCAGATACTCTAGTATATTTCATAGTAAATGACATTTATTTGTTCATGTTTTTCTCTCCATCAGCTAAAGGACATATTTTATCCATCTCTGCATTCACAGTGTCTAGCTCTATTACCTGGCACAGAACAGGAATTCAGGGAATATTTGCTGAATTGAATTAAAAAATTCTACAGTGGTGGAATAGAGCTAAGCCAATTAACATGTGCTCAAAGCTTCAACCCAGGCCTCCTTGGCACAGTGTTGTCATCACAGGAGGCCAACCATCCAACATGACAGCTCATCACTGTCCATCTGGGCTGCCACTTGGAGACCCTCAGTGGGTGGGCAGCCAGCCTTTATGAGCCACATAGCTCTGGGTCCTGGACAGTTTTTCAGCCTCCATAGACCCTGACTGCCCCCTGGCTGGGCAGCACAGGGCAGCAGATTTTGTTGCTAAGTATCTTCCCCTTCTACCTCCAGGCTGGCTTCTCTGGTGAAAGGAAGCCCCGGAGGTAAGAGAAATTTCCCGAGAGGCCAGACTATCCTGGGGCAAAGAGCACCCCTTGGGGACATGCAGTTTATTGGTGTTGATGTGTTTTTCCCTGGATGGCAGGGTATTTGGAGGACTTGGGTGGGTTGGGGGTTATTGATAAAAGCCCATCCCAGAGTTGAGGGAGTTGAATTGTCAAAAGGCCTTTTCAGTTTGTGACCAGCCTGCATGCATGACCTCATTTTAAAAAAGAAAAAAAAGAAAAGAAAAGAAAAAAAAGAGGCCAGGCACAGCGGCTCATGCATATAATCCCAGCACTTTGGGAGGCTGAGGTAGGCAGATCACTTGAGGTCAGGAGTTCAAGACCAGCCTGGCCAGTATGGTGAAACCCCATCTGTACTAAAAATACAAAAAGTAGCCAGGTGTGGTGGTGCATGCCTGTAGTCCCAGCTACTCGGGAGGCTGAGGCAGGAGAATTGCTTGAACCCGGGAGGTGGAGGTTGCATTGAGTGGAGATCGTACCATTGCACTCCAGCCTGGGTGACAAGAGCGAAGCTCCATCTCCAAAAAAAAAAAAAAAAAAAAAAAAAAGAAAGGCCTCTTTCACAAGGTCTCCCAATACAACCTTTAAAGTCTTAAAAAAAAAAACATCACGCTGCAAATATTTAGCATTACTTGCCCTGTCCTCACATTTAAAGTGGTTCTTGCTATAGTTTCCAAAGTTGCACAAACCTCTTTCCTGTTCTCACTTGATTTAGCTCACTGGAACAAGTAGACAGTTTTCTGTACTGCCTACAAAGACAGAGTCAACACTTGGCTGCCTGCCTTGTGAGACCTGTGTGTATCATGACCACAGCACAAAAACACTGCCAACAGACCCCAGGAAGAAGGTACAGGGTTACTCGAGTCCAGCCCTGTGGTACCTCCACTGTCTGTGTTTGTCCTTCCAAGTGCTTAAGTGTCACTTTTCCCCCTTGCAGTTGTGTCCCGGTAATAGGTGCTTCGTTTTCTTATAAGATTTCTAAGAAACTGCGTCACGTGAAAAATGAATGCAATAAAATAAGAACTAGGTCGACTGGGCTGTGTCTATGCCCCCAAGTAGAAAAAAAGATGGCTTGGGTGAAGGCTGAATGACCAGAACAGCATGTATCCCCTAAAATCCGCCCAGGGTCTGTCTGGCTTTTGGGATTTCCACTGCTTATGGTCTCTGCTGACAAGTCCATTCTTCTACAAGTCAGAAACAAGAGAACAGCAGAGCTGATATCCTCATTTGTCAGAGGAGTAAGCTGGGGTCTAGAGAGAGTATGTCATTTGCTCCAGGCCTTCTGCTGGCTCGTGACAGCACCAGTACTTTAACTGCAGTGCTGGGTCTGGTTGGACATATTTCTTTCTAATACACTATGCTATACCTAGTGCTACCAATCTATTTGATTATTCAGAGGTCAACAGGGCTGCGAGGAAAGTGTTCGCGCTGGAAAATTCACGCTTCCATTATGAGTACCATGGGTTGCTTTGACAATATGGCTGAAACTACTTCATTCACTTCCTGTTACTCCAGGAAGCCCACAGGCCTGTCACTGCTTCAGATTTGGGGGATCTGGGCCATCAAGCATTTTAATTAGTCTGTCTGGAAAAATGTAACTGATCAAATTAAATATTAATCACATATAAACTGTAGATCTAAATCAGTAGGGGAATCATTAGGCAGGAAGGGCCATTTTTAAAGGCAGACCTTTTTTATGAAAATTTTCAAAGGCCTCTCTTCCTGCTCTCTGTCCCCTGCCAAGTAAATTGAGTTCAAAGCAAAAACAAAGCTTCTATTTTCCAAGCGCAACAACGATGTCTAACCAGAAGTTTCTTTTGCTGAAATATTGAATGGAGAATTCAGTTCCTTAAATCTTTCTAAATCTTTGCCTCTGATTGGGTTCATTAATAAACATGCTGATTTTGTTACAGGGAGAGACATATGGTATAATCCGCTAACAGGAAGAAGTATTTTGCATTTTATTGTAGAAAACAAACATGCAAACAGGTTCTCACAGATGGTTTTCTTAGCTTCTGGGAGGGAAAAAAGCTTAATAATGCTTGAAACTAGTTTTTCTCTTTAACAACAACAAAAAAATCCTTGCACATCTCTAGTGGAACTGCTTATAAATTAGATTAAGTTCCACTCAAAGGTTTTAACAATTTAGAATTCGCTTTTTCTCTTGTTTAAACACACACGCGCGTGCACACACACACACAAAGGTACACACACTCTTTTCCCTACTCCCTCCCCTCTCTTCTCCTCTTCTCTTAAAAATACAGTATTAACTTGCTCAGAGAGGCAGAGATAATTCAGCAATGCTTCACTTATCAATGATCATAAAGGAGTAAGGTTTTCTCACAAATAAATTTTCCAGATAATTGATGCTAACCCTTCAAGGTTATCAAAATTGGTAGTGATGGTGGTTTTCCCCTTAAGTAGGCTTTCTTTTCAAGAACAGTTTTAGACTTCCAGAGAAACCGAGAAGATAGCCAACAGCATTCCCATATACTTCATATCCAGTGTCCCCTATTACTAAATCTTATATTAGTATGTCATGTGTGTTAGAAGTAATGAACCAATATTAACACAGCACTACTAACTTCAGTCCATACTTTATTTAGATTTCTTTAGTTTGTACTTAGTATCTTTTCTCTGTCCCAGGATCCCATCTAGGGTGGCCCATTACATTTAGTTGTCATGTTTCCTAGGGTTCTTTTGGCAGTTTCTTCAAATTTCCTTGTTTTTGGTGACCTTGACCTTTTTTAGGAATATTGAGCTATTCTATAGGAATGCCCCACCAATGAAACTTGTCTGATGCTTTTCTCATGATTAAGACTGGGTTGAGAGGTTTTTGGAAGGAAGACTACAGAGGTGAAATGCCATTGTTTTCACACTGTATCAATGGTCTCTTGTATTAATGTGATTTGTGACTACTGATGCTGTCCTTGTTCACAGGTTGAAGGTCTCTCCACTGTCAAGGGACTCCCCTCCCACTCCCCTACTACTCTTTGGGAAGGAGCCACTACCCACACTGAGGGAGTGAGGCCTTATGCTTCCCCTTCTTGAGGGCGAGGTATCTGTGTAAATTATTTGGAATTCTTCTGTGTGGGAGGTTAGTTCCTTCTCCTCCATTTATTTATTTCTATCAGTATAGAGTCATGGATATTTATTTTATACTTTGGGTTATAATCCAATGCTTCCTTATTGTTTTGCTCTAATTATCCAGGAGTGGCCATTAGCTCTTTCAGTTGGCTTCTGTGTTTTTTTTTTTTTTTTTTTGACATACCCCTATCAGTGTGGGTTTTGTTTCTTGTTTTGGAACTTCCTTACTTTCTGGCACCATAACATACTCCAGGTTCATCTTGTATATTCCTGCCTGAGTCCTAGAAGCATCCATTTCACTCAGGAGTCCTAGTTCTTTTCATTGAAGAATGGTAATAGGAACCAAGATCTAGGTGAAAGTGTGCTTGTTGACACTGGAGTGTCCATTCCTTTTAGGCCATCTCAGTTGTCAGGGCACAGAAATATATATATGTGTACTCACCCTTTTATATGCACAGATCTGTAAAGATTTCTATATGTGACTATTTGTATCTATGTTAAGCTAAACATGAGCTCATACTGATATTTTTAACTCTAACCCATTACAACATGGATCAGTGTAGCCTCCTCCCTAGTTTATCTGTAAACTCCCACTCCAATAGCAAGAAGCCTGGCTAGATGGTGGGTTTTATTTTGTTATTACATTTTAAAAAAAGATTCCTTAATGAGGATCCTTCTTAGAAGCTATAGGAGCTAATGAGTTCTTTCTGCAGCAAATGGGACTTAACTTCTTTGAGGACACAGGATTATCACAAAAAAAGCACTGTTCAGCTTATTTTTTTGGCAATCCCCCCACCCTTCAAAACTTAGGTTATTAAGCTTCAACTCATAAAACCAGAATCAGAATCCAAAGAGATGCCAAAGGACTAGAACAATGGGTTGACACTAGCAAGCTAGAATTTCATAGGGATAATTATAAAGCATTGTACTTGAATCTGATTCATCAGCCACAAAAGAAATGGATGGGGTCACTGGGGTCTTGGCTTGCTCAGCCGATGTCCTCAGAGTTTATCAAGTCTGGGGAGTTGCCTTCCACTGACCTACCAGTGGTGCCTTTAAATTCTTGAGCACAAGATTTGTCCCTGTAGGTGTCCAGGAAATATACATGGGATATTTAAATGCATTTTCAATATGCCACCTCACTATCAGCTACTGTCCTTTCACTTTTTGGTATCCTTTATGTTCAACTCCTACTTCATCTCTTCTCTAACACCTTTCCTAAAGTACAGCTGCAAAAACAAAACAAAACCATCAACAAGCTAGAAAGCTTGTTAAAACAATAGGTAGACATGAAGATGAGGTTCTGTATAGACCAGAGATCTTCCAGTGGGTTACATAAATGAGCCTGGCGAGCGTGTGACATCTACCTTTTCCTACTCAGGGCTCCTTCATGTTGTTTCAGGGGTTATCTTGTCTGTTCTGGTCAGGTTGCTGAAATAACTACCCACTAAGAGAAGCACTATGAAACCTGAGTTGATGCGAAGTGGCTTTTTAAAAATTATTTTAAGAGATAGGATCTTACTCTGTTGCCCAGGCTGAAATGCAATGGCATGATCATAGCTCACTATAACCTTGAAGTCCTGGCCTCAAGTGATTCTCCTGCTTTGGTGCCCCAAAGCTTTGGGATTACAGGTAAGAGCCACCGTGTCTGGCCGTAGAGTGGTATTTTTACTTCTTTGCGAATGCAGTCACCCATTCTTCCCTTTGCCTCTGTAAGGCTCATTTAAAACTCCAAAAGTTGCCTCTTTTGTCTCCTCATTTATATCATAAGTATAGTCACTGATCTTTGCCATGACTTTGGATGAGTTTTAATTCCTAAAATTCTGTATCAGGCAAGAAAAAGAAAAGTCATCCCATATGGACAAGAAAGAAGCAAAACTGTCTCTATTCCAAGATGCCATGATCCTGTACACAGAAAAATCTGATACAGGAATCTGCAAAACAGCTATTAAAACTAATTAAAAAATTAGACAGTCATACAAAATAAGACCAATATATGAAAATCAATGTTTTTATATACTCGCAATAAACAATTGGAAAAATAAATTTTAAAAATTTTATTCACAATAACACAAAAGAAGTGCAATACTTGTACACTAAAAACTATAATACATTGTTGAGAGAAATTAAAGATCTAAATAAACGAAGAGATATTCTATCTTCAAGGGTTAGAAGACTCAATATTGCTAAAAAGGTAATTCTGCCCAAATTGACCTGTGGGTTACATGAAATCCCTATCAAAATCTCAACAGACTTTTTTTTTTTTTTTGGGGGGGGAGGGAGGGTAGAAATTGACAAGATTATCCTAAAATGTATATGGAAATGCAAAGGACACAAAGCCAAAACAATCTTGAAAAAGAACAACACTGGGAGACACACAGTTCCCTATTTCAAAACATCCTACAAAGCTATGGTAATCAAGACAGCCTGGTACTGACATAAGGATAGAAATATAGATCAAAGGAATAGAAATGAAAGTCCAGAAATAAACTGGTATATTTATCGTCTATGATTTTTGACAAAAGTGGCAACGCATTTCAAGGGGAAAGAATAGTCTTTTCAATAAACAGGGATGGGATAACTGGATATCCACATGCAGGAACATAGAATTAGACCCTTATTTCATACCATACACAAAAAAGTACCTCAGCCACATAGATGAATGTAAGAGTTGAAATTATAAAACTTCGCAGAAGAAAGTCTCTGTGACCTTAGGTTAGGCAAAGAGTTCTTAGATACAACAACAAAAGTATGATCCATAAAAAAAATTGATAAAATGGACTTCATCAAAATTAAAACCTTTTGTGCCTCAAAAGACAGCATTATGGATATGAAAAGTCAAGCCACTGACTGGGAGAAAATGTTTGCAAATCATATACCCAAGATAAAGGACTTATATACAGAATATATACGGAATTCTTACAAGTCTAAGACAAACAACCCACTTAAAAAGTGGGAAGAAGATTTGAATAGTATTTCATTGAAGAATACGGCTAACTACAAATGAAAAGATGCTCAATATCCTTATTTAGCAGACTTTTGGGGGGATGGGGTGGGGGTAGAAATTGACAAGGTGATACTAAAATGTATATGGAAATGCAAAGGGAACAAAGCCAAAACAATCTTGAAAAAGAACAAAGTTGGAAGACGCACAGTTCCCCATTTCAAAACGTCCTTAGAGAAATGCAAACTACAACCCAAACTACAACCATAATGAGATACCACTTCACATTCAGGAGGCCAGACAACAGCAAATGTTGGTGAGGATGTGGAGATTAGAAGCACCTAAATTACTGGGGAAATGTAAAATGACGCTGCCCTTTGGAAAACAGTGTGGCAGTATCTTAAGAAGTTAAATAGAAACTTATAGCATGACATAGCAGTTTCATTCCTAGGTATCTACCAGGACAAATGAAAACACATGTCCACCCAGAGAGCTGTATGTGAGTGTTCACAGTAGCATTCTTAATAATAGCCAAAAAAGTAGAAACAATCCAAATGTCCATAAACTCATGACTAGATAAACAAAACGTGGCGTATCCATACAATGGAATACTATTCAGCAACAAATGGAAACAAATTACGGATAAATGCTACAATGTAGATGAACCTTAAAACATTAGGACGAGTGAAAGAAGCCACATGCAAAAGACCACAAATTATGGCTGGGTACGGTGGCTCACGCCTGTAATCCCAGCACTTTGGGAGGTTGAGGCAGGCAGATCACGAGGTCGAGAGATTGAGACCATCCTGGCCAACATGGTGAAACCCTGTCTCTACTACAAATACAAAAATTAGCTGGGTGTGGTGGTGGGTGCCTGTAATCCCAGCTACTTGGGAGGCTGAGACAGGACAATCGCTTGACCCCAGGAGGCAGAGGCTGCAGTGAGCCGAGATTGTGCCACTGCACTCCAGCCTGGGCGACTGAGCACGGCTCCATCTCCCCAAACAAAAACCTACCAACATTGTATTATTCTATTATATGAAATGTCCAGAAAAAGCACATCTAGAGAGATGGAAAGTAGGTTCGCGCCTGCCTTGACCTGGGAGTGGTAATGGGGACTAACTGCAAATGGGCATGAGGGATTTTACTGGAATGATGAAAATGTTCTAAAATTGAATTGTGGTGATAGTTACACAACCCTATAAATTTAATAAAAATCATTGAATTATACACTTAGTAGGGGTGAATGTTATGGTATGTAGATTATATTTGAATGAAGTTGTTAAAATGAGCTGTATGAAACATAATCTGATTTGAAAAGAAATCAAACACACAAAACAACAAAGCAAAAGAACACAAAATCTAAAATTAAGCTGCACAGGCATGCACATCTGTGGGTAATGCCCACATAAGAGGTCTTTGGATTTCAAACTATCTACAGTGGCTCTCCCTGGCTGTACCTGAATGATTTTTATAATGAACAAATATTATATTAAATTTTTTGTTTTGTTTTGAAACAGAGTCTCATTCTGTCCAGGCTGGAGTGCAATGGCGCAATCTCGGCTCACTGCACCCTCCGCCTCCTGGGTTCAAGCGATTCTCCTGCCTCAACCTCCCAAGTAGCTGGGACTACAGGTGTGAGCCACTGTGTCTGGCTAATTTTTACATTTTTAGTAGAGATGGGGTCTTACCATGTTGTCCAGCTTGCTCTGGAACTCCTAACCTGAAGTAATCCACACTCCTCAGCCTCCCGAAGTGCTGGGATTATAGGCATGAGCCACCATACCTGGCTAAAATTTTAAAAGTTAACTCTGTAGCAGTGTTTTCACTGATCTATATGTAAATTTTAATTTTGTTAATTTTCCAAGCAGATAATGCTCATTCACCATATATTTTCTGGCAATGGGAAAACCACTGCACAAGACACTTGAGATCCCTTACTATCTGTTTTCAGCTTATCGTTATGGGAAATTTCAAACCAATATGAAAGTAAACAAAGTAGTTAAATTAACTCCTGTGCAACCATTTCCAGACTTAACCAATGATCAGTCCATGGCCAGTCTTGTTTCATCTCCATATCTACCCACTCCCCACACTCCTTCTATGAAGACTCAGAAGAACTGAGGTTTGATGTTCCCATCTCTGCATCCCTATGTCAAGATGCAAAAATGGGAACATAAATGGCTCTGAGACCCTGAGATGTACCAGTAGGGGAGGGACAGAGGTAACCCCTCTGAATGATCATCTAGCCAAAAGACAGTGGCTCCTTCCAGAAGCAAAGGCTTGGCTGAGACAGAAAGGGAGAAAGATCATGGTTATCCTGGGAGGTCAAAAAAGACTTTGTCATTCACAGTGGGGCTATGCCTGGCCAAACATGAACGGACCATTTTCTAGGAGTAATCTGCTCATTCACAGAAGGTGAATGAGGTTAACATTCTCAGTGCACTGGAGCACCATTTAGAGCAGGTGGATGAAGTCATTTACCAAGTGGTCTCTCTGTGCCCTCGAGGAAGTATTCACTTTATCTGGATGAGTGGCTTATGCCTCAGGCCATTATTCCCTCTTAAACCCTCAGTGAACTTGAACAGCAGGGACCTTCTCTCCAAAGAGATGGAACCCTAAAGGGTCCTCTGTCCTTACAGCATGCCCCCAGCCCAGCTGCTTTGAGTCCAAAAGCCCTGCCAGAACTTAGGGAATCGCCCTCAGCTTTCCACCTTTGACCTGCGGTCTGGCCTGAGTGCAGACCATCCCTGGCTGGGTGGCTCTCTTTTAGCATTACAGTGTGACTTTCCCCTTCTTCCAAGCCCTTCCTACCGATGATTTGGACAGTTCTTCTAGACTTGACATTCAGAGCCCCAATTTCAATTTTGAAATGCTATTTCCCAAATCACTGTCTTGGATGAAAGAGCTAGAATGAAGGAAGGGAAATTTCAGGCCTGTCCAAAGCGAGGCTTCTCAGGATGCTGGATGAGGTCCCCTGGGTCCCTCCTTTTGGAGAGGAGAGTATGGTCACCAAGCACATAGGTCCTAGGCTCCTTGGACTGTGCTCAGCCCCTTCAGTACATAGCATGCCTTGAAACAATCTTCAGAACTGAGACCCAGGTAAATAAGCCATCTTCATCTGAGGGAGAAAACTGTTACCAGCGGCTGTACAGAGCCCCCTAGCATACCCTGCAGCCATTCAGATCTCAAGGGAAACCTGCTAAGACTCTAACCTAGATAACTTGATCACACTGAAACCCCATCTCTGAAATGAAAGTCAGCATGGTCTCTTGGTGGTCAAAGAGGAAGCCCTTTATTATCTTGAAAATAAAAAAACAAAAAACAAAAGACGAATCCTAACTGCAGGCCTGTACAATTTTGAGAAAGACACTTAGCTTTTCTGGTTCCAACTCTTCCAGTTCTGTCACTGCTCAATCGGAGGCCTTAATTAAGTTTGGTGGGGCAAAGTGAGATTTGAGGGGATTTATTCTTGATGCCTGTGATGGTCACCAGCAAGACCTCTGTACTGTCCGGTGTATCATTTCTCGGCCTAACTAGTTGGAATGAATAAACCAAGATCTCCACCTCGCTGTGAGCAACAAACAGATCTGTCAGTTTTCACTCTTGTATTTTGGCAGCAAACCTCCTTTACGTAGTTATTAACTTTTAAATGTAAAAATCAGGCACCAAATCCTAAAGCAGAAAAGACATACATAATTTGGGTTAATTAAAATGCCTCCAAGTGAACAGGTGACAGATGTCAAGCCTCCTGGCACCCGGAAGAAAGGCACTGCAACAGACTATGAGGATTCCTGTGTTAATCAGGTAATAGTAACTTGGGTAATTAGCAAATCACGCCAAATCTTGTTTAAGTCCCAAATCTCATTTAGAGCCTTTTGGAGAAACCGTTTAAATACAAAGGACACATTCTCCTTCTGACAGAAGATGCCTGCTTACTGGGGCAGACATCCCAGCTTCCCTGCCTCTATTAAATCCATTTTAATTATGAAGTCTCAAGGTCTAATTCACCAAAGCCTGAAAGAGAGGGTACACATCCCTTTGCTCTTGCTAAGGAATCAAGAAGCCCTAGACTCTGGAATTCTAGTAGACTTCAAAGACTCATCAAGTCCCAGGCAAGGAAAATGGTGACAGTCTTTGCCACTGGCCTACTACAGCACTCCCATACCTGTTAGAAAACTCCTACCTTTTACCTTTGCCTATTTTTAGTTCACATGTAAGGGATTTAGACAATAAACACCCCTCAACAGAAGGAGGCCCATGGCTCCTGAGCTTGTGAACAATCAAAAGGCATTTTGAAGGCAAGCATGGTGTGACAGGCAACAAACTGCAGTCAGGTAGTCGTGGGCCAGCTTAGGCTGAGCAACAATTTAGGTGTGTGTGTGTCTGAGTCCCTCTCTCCGCTAGCTTGGCATTTTTAACCCTTCCCACCCCCATCCCCAAGATGGAGTCTCACTCTGTCACCTAGGCTCAAATGCAGTGGTGCGATCTCAGCTCAGCACAACTTTTGCCTCCTGGGTTCAAACGATTCTCGTGCCTCAGCCTCCCGAGTAGCTGGGATTACAGGTACCCGGCTAATTTTTGTATTTTTAGTAGAGACGGGGTTTCACCATCTTGGTCAGGCTAGTCTCGAACTCCTGACCTCAAATGATCCACCCGCCTCAGCTTCCCAAAGTGCTGCGGTTACAGGCATGAGCCACCATACCCTTCCTTAAACCATTTTTACAGAGCTCTTTATAATACTCCTCCCCTATTTGGATCTTGAAGTCCATCTAAAACTTTACTGAATTCCAATCCTGTCATCCTGCTCAGAATAGCTCATACTGGCCTTATATTTCCACAAGACAGTTGGTGGCCTAGGGACTTTTGGGTGTCACTTGTCCATGTTCCTTTTTAGCTAGAGAGTGTCAGAAAAATGATCTAAAGGTCTGTAGCATTGCCACAGTGTCTAGTTGTCTCAGCCCCTTAGTGCTTGGAACTTAATCTATTTTTTTCACTTACTATTTATATCCTCTTACCCAATCACCCAGGCAACATTCTGGAGAAGGGAGAGGTCAGGGAGTTTATGTCATCATTGATATAAGAAGGAAAGAAATCTGAAGTCAGCTTGGGGCGCCAGAAGTCAGACAACCTGGATTTAAGACACCTGGCTCAGCTGCTCAGTATAACTGTGTGCCTCTGGGCACGTCTCTTCTACTCTTTGAGCCCCATCTGCTAAATGGGAACAAGAATATTTCCCCACTGACTTCATGGGGTTGGTTGAGAAATAAAGGAGACAATGAATAGCAGGGGGCTCTGTTAACCATAAAGTATAACACATGAAGTTTACCCCAGAGGCCTGCTAAGGAGATGAAATGCCACATAGCAGGCCTGTGCCAGTGCCTGGAAAGAGGACACTCCACTTTGCATTTTCTGTAGGGCAACTGCAAGCCTTGCTTGCTGCTTCCTACATTGGTTGCAGGGACTGACCAGCTGCTCTTAAAAAAACCTTGTGTAGTGTCTGTCTGCTCTGGAAAGATGAGCTAAGGGAGAGCGAGCAGTAGAAAGGAAAGATGTCTAGACTAGGAGTTGACACTTGGGGTCTAGGTGCAACTCTGCCAACCTACTATGCTAACCAATGACTTGGAAAATAAAACAGATTATTAGGAAGAGAGCTAGTGAACTCTCAGGAAGGAAGGAAACTTTTAGGATCACTCAAAGCCAACCTGGGTTATGAAGAACAAGTCATAAGAACAAGTCTTTTTTTTTTTTTTTTTTAAATAGATTGGTAAACTTGAGCAATGACATAGGACAGATCTGTATTCAGTGAGACATAAATGCATTTTCACATGCAATTCAAGTGGTCAAGGCAGAGAAATGTGGCTGTAACAAAAATACAATTAGGTGAGTTCATAAATGTTTGATGTGCCCGAAGGCAGATGATGAAGGCCTCTAATGGTAATTTCTTTCATCCTATTAGGTTCCACATTCACATCGGCCACTGATGAGGATCAGGAGCATTACCTGGTGATAAGTTGTTGAAGACACCATTGTTTTTGTCACCTTTCAAACACTGCATATGTAGTTCTGCCTACCTCAGACTTTAATCCCTAGCTCTTTCCTTGGCCAGCTTCTCACAATATCACATTTTCTAGAAAGCCTGAGTCTGTGAAGCACCTTTCCTCTACGGTTCTGCAGTTCCCCTGTTTTGTGCTGTCACCCTGGATTGGAGAAGCACAGTCAATTGTCTGTCCCTCCCAATACATTGTGAGGGAAGCAACTGTGCTGTCTGATTTCCTGCTATATCCCCAGGCCCAGCACAATGTCTGGCACATAGTGGTTGAGCTGAATTTGCACATGATGTGAAACTGGAAATGGCAGTATATTGGATCATAAAACACAGATCCAACATATCTCTGCAGACTAAAGAAATGAGTATGTTCCTTCTTAGCCTGATAAGATGATCTTTAGGAATAAATGTGGTTTGCACATAGGTTCAATAATGACAAATCACACATATACGTGGAACAGATACGGTGAACAGTTATGTATGTGAAGAAAGACTCGATTAAACTGGAAAAAAATGAAGGATCCTTATAAGGCTATCAAAACAGCCAATTCCACTAAAAGGTGGCATGGGTCTCTGTCAAGGGCTGTGACAGTCTCTCACCTCATTCTGGGTACCTCAGAGCTCAGAAAAAACAGAACCACAAATCAGAACATGTCTAGAAAAGACAACTAGAAGGATGCAGGGCTGGGAAACCAAGCAATATAAGGGATGGCTGAAAGACCTGAAAGCAGGCCTAGAGAAGGAAAGCTTAGCTAGGAATAAGTACCTGCTTTCAAATGCCTGGAGGGAAAAGAGATAGAAAGGAGACTAGATTTAGATTTCGTGGACTCAGGAGGGGTAGCAGCAGTGGGAAAAAGCAACAGAAACAGATTTCACTTTGTATGGGGGGACTTTTGCATGAATTAGAGGTTTCCATGGGGTGCCTGCTCAGAACTGTTTTCCAGCACAAGTTCAGGCAGAGGCCAGATGAATCCCTCTCTGGTGATGCTGAAGACATTTACAAAGGCAGAGGCTGGCATTAGACAACCTTTTGTGAGTGCTAATCAACTCTGACATTCTGTCATGCTAACAAAGTCACCTACCACCTCTGTGCTTTACCTTTCTCAAGGTCAAAGGGAGGTACTGGCAGTTGTACCACAGTCGGGATTTTGCAGGAAGAGGTGGAGTCATGTTTTGAGATATAGCTGCATTCTCAGAGTAAGCCTCTCTACAGGGTACTTGCAGGAGGATGTGAGCACCTCCCAAACAAATACCATCAATCAATTGAAACCCAAGTGGGGAGCCACGAAACAGAGCCTGTGATCTTCAACCTCAAGGAAGCCTTGACTGCTCCTGCACCAAGGAGCCCTGGGCAGGCGCGATGGACTTTCCCCAGAAACCCAGAGAGCACTGTGTGCTTCCCCTGGGCTGCACACAATGGTAGGGCAGCTACGATGGTAGCTGGGGTGAAGGGTGTTTCTTCTTCAGTGGGCCCAGTGAAATTCTTGGCACTGCTGGGTAACAGAGCAAAGATGCTGTTCCCATTCCAAGGCATTGCCCAGTAGGCACCCCATATACCTGCTAGGGGGGTAGCTGCCCTTCCCAAAGAGAGAGGATGGTAGCAAGAAGCCTTTTCTTCTCCCGAGTTTTCTGTAAACTTCTGCAAATCCAAGAGGACGACCACCACGTCCACCAAAAATATCACAATGACAAATAACCCAAGAAGGACTTTGAGACACTTATTTTCCATTTTGCTGGGCTGCTGAAGGTAAAGGACCAAGTGGAAGGTAGGGTGCCAAGAGCTCCTTTCCCTGAGGCTACAGTCCAAGTGAAACCAAGAAAAATTGAGGCTAGGGAAAAAAGGGAGAAAGAAACCTTCAACACCACAGAAAGCTACTGGCTGGAAAACAGGGGGAGCAGCAGGGCTGCCTGGGTGGAAATGGGGCTTCCTCAGTGGCTGAGAATATACCCTACATAGATTTGCAGAGAGGAGCCCATCCCCGTGCCAACCCCCACAGGACAGGCGGGCAGTGCTGGTTTTGTTGGCAGACTTTTTTTCTTTTGGTGGGATGCTTTCTTCCTGCACAGCAGGCACCAGAGTGGAGGCTGACAAGCACTGGCAGGATTTTAAAAATTGCTGCCACTCTCCCACAGACGCCCATTATGTCTCTGGAGCCTTGCGATTCGCAGCGTAAAAGCATAATCAAGAGAAATCATGGTTCAGCTCAGTCAGGGATGGGCAGAATAGTCCATTTAACTTTATGTTAAAAAAAAGGAAAATAATTGGACCAAAATTTGTTTGAAATGGGAGTAGGAAATGGCTTGTTTTCAATCTATTTCAAATGAAAAACTCCCATTAAACCCTCATTGGAAACTATTTAGTTTGGAAACAAGTTTGGTATTCCATAGACAGTATACATTAAAAGTTGCAGCACAGCACAGTCTGGGTAAGAACCATCCAACAACCCGATGACCTAGTTCCACAGGGCTTTTCAAAGAAGGGTTGGCGGGGCTTAGGCAGTTCACAGTCTGGTTGTTGGCCTCACAACAAAATCTGCAAGACCTAACTGGCTGGAGAAAAGGAAGTCTTTCAGGTTGACAGAAAGCCCCAAACTGGCAAACAACAACACGGTCGTTTCTGCTGGCAAATGACAACGTAGTAACTACGACCAAAGAGCAATTGGAGATGGTGGGAAGTGAGTCATTGAGAAGAAGGAAATGGATTCTTAGTGCTGTACCAGGTTGCGACTCTACCTCACAAATGACAGCAGCCAACTCCCCCAGCCCAAAGCATCAGGGGCCTGGAATCATAGAATCCCAGGTGACTGTCTCATCATTCAGTCCCCTCCACCTGTCACTCTGTGGTCTGCTACATTACCAGAGGGGGCTATGTTACCAAGGATGCCAGTGGAATTAACCATGCGGTTAATTCCAAGGGGTCCAAGACTTACAGAAAAAACAAACAAACCCATTTTGTTCATCCAGAACCTATCACTGTACCTGGCACGCAATAGGTGTTCAATCCATGTTTGATAAAGGAAAGAACATATAACTGTTCTAAGAAAAGGAACATATCTATGACATGTTTTATGAAACATTTTCTATGAAATGCTCTATGAAATGGAATATGGGAAAGGTTTGGTGTCAGAAGCCTTGCTGAGTATCATGCTTTAAGCATGAGAAGCACAAATTTTAAAAGTTCACATATTAACCATGCAAGAACCAGACCCTTAACGGACAGGTACAAAGTTCATAAATCAAGAACCTTTAAATAAAACATATAACGGTTCCTTCTGATATTAAAGACTATGCTATTACTGCTTTAAGGAGCAGATCTTTCATTTATCTCTCTCTCTTTTTTTTTTTCTTTTTTTGAGACGGAGTCTTGCTCTGTTGCTCAGGCTGGAGTGCAGTCGTGCCATCTCAGCTCACTGCAACCTCCGCCTCCTGGGTTCAAGCGATTCTTCTCAAGTAGCTGGATTACAGCCGACTGCCACCATGCCCGGCTGATTTTTGTATTTTTAGTAGACACGGGGTTTCACCAGGTTGGCCAGGTTGGTCTCAAACTCCTGACCTCAGGTGATTCACCTGCCTTGACCTCCCAAAGTGCCGGGATTACAGGCATGAGCCACTACGCCCAGACTCTCTCTCTTATACAGGGTCTCACTCTGTCACCCAGGCTGGAGTGCAGTGGTGCCATCATGACTCATCACAGCCTTGATTCCCTGAGCTCAAGTGATCCTCCAGCCTCAGCCTCTGGAGGAGCTGGGACTACAGGTGCACGCCATCACACCTGGCGAATTTTTAAAATTTTTTGTAGAAATGGGTCTCACTATATTTCTCAGGCTAGTCTCAAACTCCTGGCCTCAAGTGATCCTCCCAAAATGCTGGGATTACAGGTGTGAGCCACCATGCCTGGCCTCATTTATGTCTTTGGAAGAACAAAGCCCCCATGTCATGGCTGTTCCATGTTCTTGCAGGTCTCCATGTATCCTTCATCTTTCCAGCCCAAACATTCTGTTCAGCAGTCAGGTTTCTCAAGATACTGAAATTTTACATCCTTCTTACTTCCATTTCTGCTCCTCCTTCTTTAATTTCCCACCTGCCTTCATTTCCTCCTTTATTTCACCTTTAGGGTTCTCTGGTAGTAATACAATGGCTCTCAGTAGCCACTTCTGCTTACAGGAGAGGGCTGTGTTACCTTCCCACACCACACACTACTTCTCACTTAAGGGTTAAGCATGACATCTCTCAGGTCCAACATCCTCCACTCCTATCATACAACAGGGGCACAATTTGTATCAGTCACTAGGATCTTTCAATAAAATGGAGAGAGCTGCTTGCTGGAAAGTCTTAATTTCATTGAAAAGCATGGTTTAACATTAATAGAGTTTGCATATACAACATAAATCAACTCAGGAAAGGAGGCCCTCTTCTCCCCAACTGCTTTACACATTTCAGCAGTGTGTAAAACACACAACCTGTCATAATTAATTTTAAGCAAAGAGAATTAATTCCAAAAGACTAAAATTTTGATTAAATAGCAACAAAAATCCAATGCTGTAGTACTGGGAGTGGATGGATGTAGCTACACAGATCTTGGTTACAGAAGGTCACATGCTTTTATTTTGTTTCACACCAGATTTATGGAGGATCTACTATGTACAGACATCACATAGTAGGTACTAGTGGGCAGGAGGTGGAGGGGAACATATACTTGCCCTTGTTTTCCAGGGTGGCTGGGCATGAGCACCAACATATAAATGTCATGGAGCCTGGGTCTCAGCGGCCTTAAAGTTTTGAACTGGGAACCTGAGGATGTGGTTGGAGTGGGGCTGGGGACCAGAGAGCTAGCTGGTTGGAAGGTCAGACATATATCTAATACTCTACAGTTACTAACACATTCCTTTCTGTTATTACTTTTGATTTTTCTTTTTTTTTCTTTTTTTGAGACAGAGTCTCGCTCTTGTCGCCCAGGCTGGAATGCAATGGCACGATCTCGGCTCACCGCAACCTCCACTTCCCAGATTCAAGTGATTCTCCTGCCTCAGCCTCCCAAGTAGCTAGGATTACCGGAATGTGCCACCTCGCCCAGCTAATTTTGTATTTTTAGTAGAGACAAAGTTTCTCCATGTAGGTGAGGCTGGTCTTGAATCCCCAACCTCAGGTGATCCACCCGCCTCGGCTTCCCAAAGTGCTGGGATTACAGGCGTGAGCCACTGTGCTTGGCCTACTTTTGATTCTTCTACTAAAACAAAACAAAAAACCCTTGGCTTCTAGCATATCAGCAGAAGCGAGACCATCAGATCATTGAATCTGGTTTCTTAAAGGAGTTCTCTACAAAGGGGTGTGCCTACTCTGCATATTCATGGTGAGGGCCAACAAGAAAGGCCATGAAATCTTCTCTTCCACCATGACAGGGCTACTTGGGCTCCCATATGTTAAGAAGGTCTAACATAGGGCAAAGGTGCACAAAACACTGACTTTCATTTTGTGTCTCTATTTAATGGTGCCCTTTGACTCTTAGTTACTTCTATTTTTTAATTTTTTGAGATGGAGTCTCACTCTGTCGCCCATACTGGAGTGCAGTGGCGGCATCTTGGTTCACTGCAACCTCTGCCTTCTGGGTTCAAGTGATTCTCCTGCCTCAGCCTGCCGAGTAGCTGGGATTACAGGCACCTGCCACCACACCTGGCTAATTTTTTTTTGTATTTTTAGTAGAGACAGGGTTTCGCCATGTTGGCCAGGTTGGCTTCGAACTCCTGACCTCAAGTGATCCACCCACCTTAGCCTCCCAAAGTGCTGGTATTACAGGGATGAGCCATCGTGCAGCCTCTTAACTACTTTTAAATGAACCACAAAGAGTTATGGCTCCTTTAACCTAGAGTAGGGGTAGAAGGTATTGCCTTGGGACAGTTTCAACCTTAGGACGACTCCCACACTGACATCGTTTGTTTTGCACACCCTCCTTGGAAACCCAATTGCTCTGCTTACAGTATAGCTCTTTATTTTCTCACCTACCACCCTCTTTATTGGGTGGGAAAGCAGTAACACTCTGCATGTCTTGCTGGTGGAGGAAAGAAGCAGACTAATTAAGCCAGTATGGCCCAACCAGTGGCTCCCAGATCACCACTGGCCTATAACCAAATAAGATGAAAACAACGCAACAGGCCGGGTGCGGTGGTTCACGCCTGTAATCCCAGCACTTTGGGAGGCCGAAGTGGGTGGATCACCCGAGGTCAGGAGTTTGAGACCAGCCTGGCCAACCTGGTGAAACTCCGTCTCTACTAAAAATACAAAGCTGGGCGTGGTGGCTGGTGCCTGTAATCCCAGCTACTCAGGAGGCTGAGGCAGGAGAATCACTTGAACCTGGGAGGCGGAGGTTGCAGTGAGCCGAGATCACGCCATTGCACTCTAGTCTGGGCGACAGAGTGAGACTCCGTCTCAAAAAAAATAAATAAAAATAAAAAAGGAAACAACACAACAATGCAGTGAATTTTCAGTTTCAATGTGCAGAACTGTTACTTATTCTAATATTATGTATGTCCTGTTCTTTGGTATTTGTAACAACAATAAAAATATGAGAGGCACCAAGCACTCTCTGTGCCAGGCACTCAGTGCCTTTCATCCATTAATTCATTTAATTTTGCCAGTAACCCCATAAGGTAGTTACAGTTATAATCATCTCCATTTCACAATGAGGAAACTGAGGCAGAGAAGTTACTTAAATTTCCCAAGGTCACACAGCTTACTAGCCCATGGTATCATCAGAATTCGTTTGACAGCAGAACTCTTAACCGGTACATTATGTCTTTTTTTTTGTTGTTGTTGAAATAGATGGTGATAGTTTATGGCATTCATACTTTAAAAAAAAATCTTACTTGGCAATATACAAAGCTAGCAATTCAACTCTATGCAGGCCTCCACAATTACAAAAAAAAATACATTTTTTTTCACCCGTACGTGACATTCTGAAGTCTTATAACCTGTTGGTGAATCATACTAAATCATCATCATCATTACTGCCATCACCATAATCACCATTACTATTACCTATACGATCCTGTATTGGGTGTTCACAGGTAACAAAATGTAAAGATATTGCTCCCCTAGTGCCTATTTAAAAAACAAAAAAAGGCCGGACATGGTGGCTCACGCCTATAATCCCAGCACTTTGGGAGGCTGAGGTGGGCGGATCACCTGAGGTCAGGAGTTCAAGACCATGCTGACCAACATGGTGAAACCCCGTCTCCACTAAAAATACAAAATTAGCTGGGCATAGTGGCACATGCCTGTAATCTCAGCTTCTCAGGAGGCTGAGGCAGGAGAATCACTTGAACCTGGGAAATGGAGGTTGCAGTGAGCCGAGATTGCGCCACTGCACTCCAGCCAGGGTGACAGAGTAAAACTCCATCTCAAAACAAACAAACAAATGAGCAAACAAACAAACAAACAATTCATATTCCCAATAACTCCCTGATATTCTATCTTGCCTATGTTTGACATGCTGAAAATCTCAAATGTAAAAATCTCATTGGGCTTTTCCAAAGTGCCAACCCTCCCAGGCATCAGAAATCAATCCTTGAGTACATGGATTGTAAAACAGCAGCAAAAGACAGCAACCAGCAGGGCACCAAGAGGCCACCTCTCCCAGGCCTCTGCTTGAACATTAGTACACTTGTCCAATGCTGAGATCCAGAATAGCGGGGTGCTGGAAGCCTGCCGATGTGGAGGCAGGGAACAGGGGATACCAGAGCGACCTCTTAGTGGGCCATCTCTTTCAGTGCTACAAAATATTCAACCCAGAAGGCTTCCAGCCCCTGCCATTATGAAGAAGGTCCCCCTTTACTCATTACTCATTGCCATTCACTACTCTCCAGACTGAAGGCAACCATTGTGTGGGCAGAGTGGACAGAACAAGGGTTCTCTGACTCTACTTCCAGCACCCGAGGAAGCTCACTGCTGCATGGTGCCAAGCTTGTCCACCACTCCCACGCTCAGCTGCTACTAAAGGCTGGCCCTGGTCTAGCAGGACACAGCAGCCATTACTTGCCAGCTCCCTGCTGGTCGCTGTGTGAATTCCAGCTCCAGCCTAAGCTAGGAGAGCAATGGAAGCATTCAACTCTTTGTCTGACTATGAGGTCTGGATCTGCAGAGATTCTACGTTTGATCTCTTCTATGATTTTATTAGTGTCACCTACGAGCAAGAGGGCTTTACTCATAACGCAGCATTAAACAGGAGCTAGTTCCAGCATAGAGCTACAATATAAGGGATAGTTGAACAGAAAAGAGCTGTTCTGCCATGGGAGAAAACATTCTAAAGGCAGTCTGGAACAACTCTTTTGTGAGAAAAGCATAGAGCCAGGGTTCTCTCAGCAACAGATACAACTTGAGGCAGAGTTCAGATTTAAAGTGGACACCCATGAGAAAACAGGCTGGTCTGGGAATGGTGCCTCATGCCTATAATCCCATCACTTCAGGAGGCCCAGGTGTGAGGATCACTTGTGCCCAGGAGTTTGAGACAAGCCTGGGCAACAAAGCGAGACCATTTCTACAAAAAGTTTAAAAAGTAGCTGGGCATGGTAGTCCATGCCTATGGTCCCAGCTACTAGGGAAGCTGAGGCAGGAGGATTGCTTGAGACCTGGAGGTTGAATCTGCAAGTGAGCTGTGTTCATGCTACTGCATTCCAGCCTGGGTGACAGAGTGGGACCCAGTCTCTAAATAAATAAATAAATAAATAAATAAATAAATAAATGAGGCCGGTTCCCTTCTGGCTGCACCAGCACTTGGGCTGTTGTCTTTGAAGACAGTAAAATGTTGAGGCATCTCCCAAGTGAGAGGCCTCTGCTTTCCTTCATGACTGTCCCTATGGTCTTCTCTGGCCATAACCATCCACAACTACAAGAACGAGGACTATAATCCTTTTAGGATTGGAAGCAAAGGATAAGGAACCAAAAAAAGAGAGGAATGTGTCCACCGTCTTAAACTTGGATGGAATCAATTACTGAGTTGAACCCTAAATACTTAGACTTGGCAATAATTTTCTACCCTTTCCTACCTGTCATTCCCTTTCTTCCATTTTGTTCTACAGGCCTTTACCTCCACCTCCCCTTATCTCCATCTTCACTGGTCAAGACGAGGCACTGTATTTGCTGCGAGAATGAAAAACCATGTTGGAGACAAGGAAGAAGCCAAGGTGATGGGGTCAGTCTGAGACAGCATGGATTTGCTATGCCCCCTGAACAGCCATGTAGAGGTTTCTTGTAGGTAGTTGGATACGTGAATGCAGGAATAGTTCATTTTTTCTGGTGCCTTCTCACCTTCCCTTTCATATTCTTCCTTGGTGTCTGATACCCTGGTATCGACCCTGTTCTCACTTATCGGGTAAGCTCTGGGTAGGTCTTGCTTGAACAACTACACCTTCATATAACAGGGGTCCTCTTGAAGACTGCAGACTCTTTAAGATCCAAAGGAATAAATCCGTAATGTAAATTCTAGGCACCATGAAAGGTGGTAGAGAAGTCTTATGAAGAGAAGGAAACCTATCTTCTCTGCAGATATTGTTGAAGTAATGGCTCCTGATTTGGTCATGCCTCCCTGTATCCACATCCTTGGGGTCACTTCCCACGTTAACTCTGGGCCAGTTTTGTGACTTCCATTGGCCAGTGACTCGTCAGCAATGCGATACAAGCTGGAAGCTTGCGAAGTACATATTCACTGGGGCCTGTTCTCTTGCTGCTCCTTGGAATTCTGAGATCGCCATGCAGTGAAGCCTGGGTTAGCCTACTGAAGGATAAGAGCCACATGGAGCAGAGATGAACTGTCCTAGTCAAGTCCCCGCACCACCCCCAGACCAATCAGCCTGTTATTCACCAGACATAAGTAAAACCATCTAGACTAGCCAACCCCAGCTGGCCACAGATGACTGAGAGAGGCCAGTAGAGATCAGGTGAGCTGGCCCAGAGAGGTACAATCACCTGCCTGACTCACAGAATTATGAGTTACTTCAAATAGTTGTTTTAAGCTGCTAAGTTTTGAGGTTGGGGGGGGGGTTGTTATATAAAAGCTAACTGACACCCTCTCCTTTCATCCTTGATATGGTTTGGATATTTGTCCCCTCCAAATCTCATGGTGAAATGTGATCCTCAATGTTGGAGGTGGGGCCTGGTGGGAGGTGTTGGGGTCATGGGGGTGGATCCCTCATGAATGGCTTGGTGCCGTCCTCTTGGTGATGAGTCAGCTCTCCTATCTGACTCATTAGCACAGGAGAGCCGATCTTTTAAAAGCCTGGAACCCTCACCCCGCTGCCTTTCTTTTGCTCCCTCTCCCACCACACGACATGCCTGCTCCCTCTTCCCCTTCTGCCACGAATAAAAGCTTCCTGAGGCCTCAGCAGAAGCAGAGCAGATGCTGGCATCATCCTTGCAAAGCCTGCAGAACCATGAGTCAAATAAACCTCTTTTCTTTGTAAAAATTACCCAGCCTCAGGTATTCCTTTAGAGCACCACAAAACGGACTAAGACAACCCTCATGCACAGGATCCAGCTGTCCGCAGGCCTGGCTACTTTTGTTCCTTTAATAAATCTTAGTTTTAATTAAAGGCAGTTCCAAATACTTTTGTTATAATAAATTATTTTAATCATCCCACTGAATTAGTTACCTTCCATGAAATGTGCATAAACTGGCCTAATGAAATGTATATTCTGATTTAGATAGTTATGTCTGATCTTAGTACAGTTTGCTAGATCAAATATTTCTCAAGAATAAGGAATACTCTAACCCAGGAGTCAGCCAACCTTTTCTGTAAAGGGCTGTATCACAAATACTTTTAGTTTTAGAGATGTTACAGTCTGTCACAGCTGCTCGAGTCTGTTGCAGACCAAAAACACCCATGAGGCCTGCCTACTTCTAGGCATGGTACCGCTGACCTCCCCTTGTGCCTGGGTCCCTTACAGGGCATCCAACTGTAGGCCTCAAGTGATGCTTCCCAACAATAAGAACAAGAAAAAAGAAGTAGGTGCCTGACGGGTGAGTGAATGTTGGGGCAGAGCTAGAGCTGGTGGTGATGAAGGAAGCAGTAGGAGAGGAAAGCAGGAGAGAGAACATCCAACTCAAAGCACTGACCCGAGGCAGCATGTCCCACTGAACCCAGAAACAGCCCCCCTCCCCGACATCCCTTTGGCTAGTGGTAAAGAGAAGTAATAAAAGCAGTGACCATAAGCAGAGGCCAGGCTGGGGGCTGGGGAAGAGGGAAGGCAGAGAACCACAGAATGTATCCTGCAGAGGCACAACCCAAACCCTTGTCTGCTCTGTTATCATCATCATAAGTAATTCTACACAGACAGAAAAAGAAAGGCTTGAGCATAAGGTTTCTATCTGTGCTGCACAGAAGCTGATTAAAAATGCTAACTACCATGATTGTCCAACCACCAGACGCTCCCCAGAGACCCACGCTCACAGATGGTGATTAGTTTGGGATGGCCAGAACACTCACCAGTACCATGTTGCCGTAACACCCACAGACTATCTGTCACACTCCCAGGAGGCCGTTAAAGGCTGTTTACTTCATACAGTTAACTTGAACCATAAGCTTCACAAGCCTCTTTGATACAATTTTAATCACTCTCCTCATAAACCCATAACACTCCCCAGCACGGATATGCATTTGCACACAGCGCAACGCAGAACTCCCCTTGGAATTTTGCAGCGAGCAACACCCCCTTCCCAATCTTCCCTCCCTCAAATGGATGCTGCCTCACTACAGATATTGTCTAGAGTCTCCCTTGATTCACGCACTTGCATTAGTGCTTCCCAGTGTGGTAATACATCATGGCTCCCAGTGGAAATTGGGCGATAAAAGATCAATACCAGGACCTTGTAACAAATGTTCCAACAGTGAAACTGCAAGCTACTGTTTATCTTTTCCAGAACATATTTTTTCCCCCAAGCAAATTCTAATTTTCTAGACTGACCTCAGCTATCCTTTCTGATATTTATTTATTTGGAAAGCAAAAATAAGTGAGGTCCTGGATACTATTCCTGAATAGACACAAAGCCCTGTTTCATCACTGCCCCCTGAGAACTATGGTCACTGATCGCACCCCCTAGAAGGAGAACTCCATTGTTCCTCTCCAAATTTTGCCGCTTCTCAAGTCGCATCCTTCATTCAGCAGGCTGGCAACATGTTCTCTCTGGCAAAGCCCTGGGTACTGAAGCCGTGACATTTGCAGGATATGCCAGCAGCAAGAAGGACAGCCTGGGATGAAAGGCAGGAGCCTTTTCAAGTAATTTTATATGAATTCTGCATGATTTGACATTTCTTTTATAGGTAGGATTTGCCTGGTTTCTTGAGGCACTTTGCCATAGAAAGAGCAGAGGGTCTGAATACAGAGAATTCAGCCTGGCCTCAAGTTCCAGGTTTAGCCCTTGGAAGCTGTACAGTTTTCGCAGGTCTGGTCGGTTCTCCAAGTCTCACTTTCTCCATTTGTAAAACGAGAGTCACTCTATCTGTCCTGCCTAGCTCACATGATTGCTTTGCAAAGATTATTTATGAAGGGGCTTTGTAAGCTATGAAATACATAAATTTTTTAGCTCTTTATTACACGTAATCTACACTGCTATTGTTGATTTTGGTTCTTTATTCCATTTTTCCAGCAAGGTGAAGACAGAATTTGGAGAGAATTGCAAAGTAGTTCAGTTTGCAGCGTTGGTATTTTCTAGGCTTTTCCATTTAATGGTCTGCCCACAAGAAGTAGTTCTTTCACATGTTTGTGGTGGTGAGATTGTGAGAGGGTCCAGGCCTTTTTTTGGCATTAGTCAACAAACTACTGTTCTGAAGCACTCCTGTGTCTCCTTGGGTTAGTACAATAGTGTTTATACATGGGCATAGTTTATGAATGAGATTACTCTTTCAACAAATAAACAACATTTGGGAAGCAGTTTTTCTAGTTGCTATTATCCTCCTTCATTTGCTTTGCCCACCCTTACTTTTTTGTTCCCTCTCTTTGTGCCCTGGGAATCACTCTTCCCTTTCTAGATGGCATATTCCTTTTTTTTTTTTTTTTTTAAGATGAGATCTTGCTATGATGCCCAGACTAGAATACAGTGGCTATTCTCAGGCATAATCACAGTACACAATAACCCCAAACTAGCACCCTACAGCCTCGATCTCCTGGGGTCACGTGATCCTTCTGCCTCAGCTTCTCACATAGCTGGGACTAGAGGCATGTGCCACTGTGCCCAACACTAGATGGTATATTCTTGAAGTCTGCTTAACCTGTGGATCCTTGCTCACCACTCCAAATTTGAACCTTATTTTATAGATGTTTTCAGCTTTAGGAAAAAAATGATTAGCATCTCAGTCTTATTTCTATAATGCAAATTTTATGTATTACTTACTTCCATAATAAAGTAATGCAGTATAAACACATTGAGTATTTACATACTTCATGCTCTTACCTCTGCCTCTCCGCCTCTAAAGTCAAAGTCAGTACTTCCACAGGCAGTACCTGCTCAGGGTGCTCTGCAACCCCTTCCTCTTGCCCTCAACCAGGGCTTCCCATTACCTGTGTTTTTTCTTTCTTTTTTTTTTTTTTTCATTTCTCCCTCTCTTCAGATTTTAGAATTTCTTCTTCATTGGGGGAATCTCGACCCACGGTCAATCACTATCTTGGGAACTTAACCTCCACTGGACAGTTACAATATCAATTATATCTTACTACCTTATACCTATAGAAAAATCTGTGTAACACTCCAGTTAAAAAAAAAAAATTCCTTAAGTTTAAGTGAACTTCAACTCTCTTTAGGGAATTAATGGTCTATGTTACCCATCCTCTAAATTTACAACTATAGGCTTCGAACAAGAATAGCTGAAGCAGGTGTGTAAGGAGTGGCTCTAATTCCTCTCAACAGAGAAATAGAATCCTCATCCTGGAAACCAAACTCCAGGCCCCAATGCCCACACAATTTGTCTCCCAATTCTAAATCTAGATGTGACTGATAAAATAAAGGCTTTGCTTCTTGTCTCAGTAAGAAGAAAAATCTTGGAGAATACGATTACCATTGGAGTCACAAGTTCGATCTTATCTCATTAATACTGACACTTGCCCCCAGTGAATTCAACTTTAGGTTGCCATAACAACTTCCCTGTAGAGTTCAAAGCCCAGAAGCCCATTTCCACTGTTTATATTTAGTGCTATTTATGTAGGCCAGTGTTTTCTTTTCTCTTTTATCTCCCTTTTTAACAAAGGAAAAGGTAGCATAGGGTAGAGACAAGTGAGAAATTTATTTTGTTTCATTTGATCTATGGCTAAGAGGTGAAGCTCCTTTTCTTGGTGGGCACAGGTAGAGAAAGATGCAAAAGAAGGAGATTCTAGAATTTTATCACATAAACACCAGGCTGATCCATATTTAAAACTGGTGAGTAAATAGTTTGAGCAGTTATTACAGCCAAGTGACTGTGCCCTTGAAATACTGAGAAGATGGGCAGGGGTTCAACCCCCCCCAAAAAGAGATCAGTGAGAAGTTCCAATGCTGGAGAGGGACATTTAATCAAATGTTGCTGGAGAAATTGGAATTTTAACTTCCACCAATGAGCAGAAACTTCAAACATGAGACCATTTCTAGTCATTTTGGAGTACATGTCAACTGTTTTAAATCAGCATGTCATTCCCACATTGGAACAAATTGGCAGAGGTCATTGGAAATGATGTTACCTCAACAGATTTCTGGAGGAGACTAGAACAATGGAGATGGGCAAAGGAGAGCAAAGGGTGAACCCCAGGAAGGCAGCTCAGCTTGTGTGATACCAGCACCAAGAACGATCTGAAATAGACTCTGTGAAAATATTTTGAAAAGCATGAAAAATAAGACATGGAATTGATGTCTTAAGAAGAAACACCCATTCAAGTCAATAAACATTCAGTGAGTGCAGCCTGTATGTAAAACACAGTGCTGGGGTGTAGGGCTGACTGGGAGCAAGTGTGACTACGACCATTCAGAGATTCAGAGGCGGGTGAGGGTGTGGGGAGAGAAGAGGCAAGGGCAGGAACTTCAAAGGCACACATAAGGCAGATGGAGGTGAGTGTGATAAGGTACAGATGGGAACACAATCACAGGCCAGGGGGCAGGGGGAGTTGGATGGGCAGTCATGAAGAGAAGAATAGAAGCAGGATTTTTTTTTTTTTTTTTTTTTTTTGAGACAGAGTCTCGCTCTGTCACCCAGGCTGGAGTGCAGTGGCACAATCTCGGCTCCCTGCAACCTCTGCCTCCTAGGCAAGTGAATCTCGTGTCTCAGCCTCCAGAGTAACTGGGATTACAGGCATGTGCCCCATGCCCGGCTAATTCATGTACTTTTAGTAGAGACTGGGTTTCACCACGTTGGCCAGGCTGGTCTCCAACTCCCGGCCTCAAGTGATCTGCCCGCCTCGGCCTCCCAAAGTGTTGGGATTACAGGTGTGAGCCACTGCACCCGGCCTCAGAAGCAGGATCTTGAAGATGATGTAGAACCCAGCCAGCAAGCAGCAGGTGATGAACTAAAGGACTCTTTAGGAAGAAGAAACGGATGTAAGCAGAGTGTGCAGTGTCTTAGGCAACAGTGAGCAGAGATCTGGTGTGTAAGGGCAACCTCTTTATGTGACTCAGCTGTGTATGGCAAGTGATGGTCCCAGAGAGAATCTGGGGTCTGAGCTACGTTAGTGGAAAGGAAGAAAAGGCATGTCAAGAGACATCCCAAGGATGAAGTGACAAAACTGGGTGACTCATTAGATGTGGGAGGTTGAGAGAGAGCAAGAATTGTGTGGGTCGTGATTTTTTTTTCTCTAGGTAGGATTCAAAAGAACAGCTGTCTTGGGGTGAGTGGTGAGAGGTGATGCATTAGAAACTCACCACTCTCGTACGTGAGGACACTGGGCAGGAGCTAACCCTCTCCTGCCAGAAGATGAGCTGCTGTGAGTGGTGGCTAGGGTCCCCTGTCCAGATGCTCCTATTTCCTGCCTCTGTCCTTCCTTTGTGACTGACCCAAGGCTGGAGGTGCTCATCTTCTCACTCTAGTACTCTCCTCCAGGCCAGCCTTCTCACTTCTGTGAACCTCCATGCAGGTGTTCATCTTCTCCACAAGCAGGCCCCTTTCCTCACAGAGAAGACTTTTCCATCATCCCTTTTCCAATGCTCAGTTTTGGTCCTGCCAAATCTCAATGATATTTACCAGGCTACATTAAAAGTCAAGATCCTTTTGTTTTTCCCATGCTCTGAATGTTGCTCCGTCCTAACCCATCACTTTTTCCTGGGTGCTTCCCCTCACTCCTTCCTCCATATTTACCCTAAAGTCATCTGGAGCGGATGAGCTGGTATCTGGGGAAAAAAATACTCTATTTTCATTTTCATGCTATGTAATCTCTTCCTAGTTCTTTTTGGAATTTCTAAACTCGAGTGCATTCATTCATTCATTCATTCATTCAACAAATATACACTGAGTCCCTTCAATGGGCCAGGCACCATGTGGAATGGTCAGCTAAAACGGAAAGGGCCCCAGTCTTTTAGGAGAGTCAATCAAATAAATGGAAGATTACAACTTTAACCTGAGTCATGAGGAAAAGGAACAGGAACTACGAGAACTGATGGAACGGGGAAAATCTTCCACTTGCAGAACTGCAGAGGAGCTGAAGGGGGCCTCAGGAGGAAGGTAAGGCCCCTCCCTGGAGGTACAGGCAGGTGCTATCTGACTGTCTGTCAGGAAGGATATGGAAAGAATTTCTTGAAGAATGGGAAGCTGGAAAAAATAACCTCAAGGCTCTTTCCATCTCTAAGATACTATGATTCTACAAGCAGGACTGACCACGAGGGAAAAGAACAGTGTGATTTATGAAAATGCCATCATCCTCAAGCCAGTGCACTCATTAGATCCTTCCCCACCTCCATTTCACTGACTAGCTGACATAAACTTTTACCACTCTCTCTATTTAAGATCTCGTAGAGGCGTCTGCACTGGCCTATAAACCACAGGAGAAAGCCTCAAGGAGCAAGGAGTCTTGCAGACAGCATATATTGAACAATTCCTATTGATGTTAACCAATCATTTATTTGAGAGGAAGAATAAAACATATTAAAGGGACTTCAGGGGATTACTCTTCCTATATTGATAACCCATTAACATTTAATGAACTGGGGTAATAGTCAAGGCAATGTGAGGCTGCCTGGAAAGCCAAGAAGCTGGATTGACTTTCACAGGACAGGCTTAAGAGGTACTTCCCTGATGCCTTTTGTTCTAACAGTCCTGGAAGACCCTTTCTCACCTGAGAGGAAGCAGCCTCCAGGCCATTTCTTTCTGCCAGGGAGCTTAATGCAACTGAGAGCTCTTCCACCAGAACGTAGCCATGTAGGTCCTAATTCGAACTAGATGAACATTTACCAATGCGGATGAGGCCCCTGGATGCTAAGGAGTCCAACAGCCACCTTCATTTTATTATTTTATCTCTCCCTAATACACACACCTGGCCAACCATATGGTGGAAACAGTCTGCACTTGGAATAATGACCATTGTAAGTGGGAGAGTCAGGGCTTCCCCCAGGCTTTGGGAAATATTTCCAGGCCTCTGGAAAATGTGAAGATTGTACTGGATCATCTGCATGGTTTCTTTCTGCTTTATTATTTTCTCTCTACCTAACACAAGTTCTTCCTTATAGACCTTGACATAAACTAGTGTCAATAGATAAATGGTCTTGGCATCTGTGGTCAGAAAGAATGGCTCTACAGTAACTACAGCGAACCAAAATAGTAGCGTTGTCTCCAAATGTAACTGTTTTGTTCAAATAACTTCACTGAACAGATTAATTCATTTAATTTCTTAAGAGAAAATTGTATAGCCAGTTGATCTGCCAGGTTTATGAAGAAATCATGTTGCTTAGACTCGTGTGAAGGAATTACAGTTTCTACTACTTGGGACAGGGCAGCCACCCTCTAGAGGCGATTCACCAGTTTTCGCCAGGAGCGCTCAGGTGATATTTCCAGGGCAGGCTCCTTCCTGTTGGGCAGGTGTCTCTCAAAGTGTGCTGTGGGGCGTGGTGCGTTGTACTTTCCAGCTATAGGCTAGAGCTTGTCCTTGCACCATCTTACCTTCTGGATTTACCCGTAACCAGAGTGGGCTGCACTACGGTTTAGACCTACTGAATAAGGCCCAGGGCAGCAGGGTTTGCTTAGGAGCTCATCTGCGTGCCACACTAGACCCCCCAAACTGATTCCTGAAGAGGAGTCTAGATTTGCTTGCAAGTATTCCTGCAGCTCCACCTAGGGAGAGGGAGAATGGCCTTCCGTTCAGGCAGGAGTCCAATTTTTACAATAAGATGTCAACTTTACCACCTGTACTTCTGATTTCTAAGGCATAAGGCTCTGCCCTGGACCAGGAACAGAGAATACAAACACACCAGGCTTTTGTCAGAGAATACAATCTCAAACTGTCTGCTATTCAACTCCTATCAAAAGGCAAGCTGAGAAAAGCAATATTTACAAAAGATTATTTGAAGGACAAGCAGTTCATCCATTCTTCAAAACACTCTACATTCTATCCCTGGATCAAGTCTGACCACCTCACAGCTACACACTAGGACCATATTACCTTAGCCCCACACAGAACTGCTGTCACTGGATTGTATTTTAATGTCACGCTGCTTTGCTATTATCAAAAAGGTGCTACCAGAAAAGCAGCCATAAAAAATCTGTTATTGCATTTGAGGAGAACATGTTGTTGGAATACTGTTCACTGCATAAAGTCCCAGGTAAGAAAGTTATCTTGGAAATTAGTTTTAGAAGCAGCTTTGAGTCCTGAAGAAATGGCAGTCTCATTCTTTAATTAATTATGCAGTGAATTTGACCTTGGCTGCCAGGAATCTCAGTTTAAAATCTAAAACTCAGTTGTGGCAATTACATGATCTTTAAGTTTTCCATAGCAAAAGCAATCTAGAGATTTTTCAAAGAACTTAGAACTGCCATTTGATCCAGTAATATCATTACTGGGCATATACTCAAAGGAAAATAAACTGTTCTACCAAAAAGACACAGGCACAAATGTGTTCACTGCAACACTATTCACAAGAGCAAAGACACAGAAGTAACCTAGGTGCCCATCAACAGTGGACTGGATAAAGAAAATATGGTACATATACATCATGGAATACTAAGCAGCCATAAGAAAGAATAAAATCACGTCCTTCGCAGCAACATGGATGCAACTGGAGGCCATTATCCTAACCAAATTAACAGAGGAACAGAAAAACAAATACTGCATATTTTCCCTTGTGAGTGGAAGCTAAATATTGGTATACATGGCCAAAAAATGGGAACAACAGACACTGGGGACTACTAGAGGAATGGAGAGAGGCAGGAAGGCAAGAGCTAAAGAAATACCTATTGAGTACTCTGCTCAGTATCTGGTGACGGGATCATTCATGCCTCAAATTTCAGCATCACAAAATATACCCAAGTAACAAACCTGCATATGTACCCCCTGAATCCAAAATGAAAGCTGAAATTATAAAAAAAAGTTTCCTATATCTGTGTTTTTTTCTTAGTCGCTATGTTTTTCTTTCTGTGTTCACTTCAATTTATTTGATGTATTCTTTTTAGAAACAGCCATAAAACTTTTATGTAACCAGGTAATGGTATAAATAAGTAAAAATGCACTGATTTCTCTGTTGGTTTAAATATCACACCTACTGAGATGTCCTTGCTTGAGTGGCATTTCTCTTCTTGGTATACTGGTGGCAGCCATAGCAATAATAATGCTAATAATCATATTAATATTCATAATAAAGCTATCCCTTATTCTATATTTACTCTGTACCTAACCACTGTAATAAGAACATCTGATATGTTATTTCACTTGATTCTCTCAATAGCCCTATCTAGCTGGGTACTATTAGCCTCATTTTATAGATGAGGAAACTGAGTCTCTGAGAGGCAAAGGCAGAATCACATCCAGGTGTGTTTGACTCCAAGCTGCAGCAAGATAGCCCCACTCTCAGTGAAATGGCCCATTTGGAGGGAGAATGGTAAACTAAAATAACAAATGCCATGCTATTGGTCTAAGGCCTTCCCCTACTTTTGGCATCAAAGTAAAACATTGCAACCAAGTCTGCCTATAGGTGCCGACAAATACTTCTCATGTCCTAATCCAAGTCCACTGGAAAAGTGGTCTAGTAAAATTTATTTCAGTAGTAAAGTGATTAGTGAGAAACATGAAAGTGTATTTTGTAGGTAGGACTGAGTAAAGAGTTTAGATAATACATTTTGACAGAAACTAAAAAACTCAACAGAGAACCATCAACATCATCAAAACACTGGGGTCTAGTGCATTTGGGAAGTTTTCCACAGATTTCTGCAGGCATCTCAGAGCTGCAGGTGACTTGGGCCCTTGTTTGGTCTCACATGGTATTCCACTGCACACTGTCATAGTGCCAGAAAGGTATTCACATCACATGGCAAGATGCAACTCCTGCTTTCAATACTTCTTCCTCTTGGCATTTCACACGCTGTATCTGCAAAGTCTTTTGCTGTTGTGCCTCCACTAGCCTTGAGAATAAATGTCCAGAACTGATGAAGGGATGTACAAGAACCCTCATTCCAGAAATGAAAAGTACACACAGCCTGGGGTCTCTGTTATCCATTCAAGGTACAAGGGTGAAGGTCAGGGACATATATTCATTCATCTACTCAGTGACCAAACACCTAGCATCTGCTAGGCATGGAAAGAAGATAAAGTAGATGACATGGATTCTGTCCCTGAGGAACTTCCTAACTCGGGGTGGGGTGGGAAACTTCCAAGGAAGAAGAGAACACAAACCAATGCAAGGTCATCTGCATAAAAAATGAAAGGAAGCACCATAAAGATTCTTTCTCCAAGTGTGGGGGAAACACAGGAGTGATCAGAATGAAATGAGTTTGACAAAGAAAGGCTCATTGGGAAAGAATTTTCTCTAAACAGTGACTCTGATCTCTGAACTGCTTTTCAGTTTAACATTCATTGAGCATTCCACAAATACTTACCCAGCCACTCATTGGTACCAGGCACTGCCCAAGGTGCCAGGACAGGGGCAGTGAGCACCCAAAGTCTCTGCAGTGCTCACACGTAAATTTTTAAAAAGTCAAAATAATCTCAGAAAGTACTGTGAAGGAATTTTTCAAAAGGGTATTTTTTATTGGCTGGAAGAGGGCTCTTGTAGTAGAATAAGTATCTCCTGAATAATCTAAGGCATGATCATGATGCACGTGATGTCTGAAGGTGGGACCTGGATGAAAGAAGGAAGCCAGATACAAGAATTGCTGGGAACGGCATTCTTGGCAGAGGAAACAGTAGAAGCAGAGGCCCAGATAAAGGAACATATTTAGCATTTTCCAGGAACAAAATGAGGCCAGTGAGGCTGGAACATGTGGCTGAGGAGAGACCAGGCACAGGTGCCAGATCAGGGAAGACCTCGTGGGCCACAGCAGCAGACTTGGGTTTTATTTCAGATGAAATCTGGGGGATGCAGGACCTTAAGCTTGCTCACATGTGTGTGTATGTATGTGTGTCAGAAAGAGAGAGAACAAGACTTGATAATACTTATTTTTAAAAAAACGTTCCCTTGAATTTGGACATAACAGCAAAAGCATGAACCATAAAAAAAAAGTGATAGAGGACCTCACTGAAATAGAAAACTTTCATCCTTCAGAAGGCACCGTTAAGAAAATGAAAAGACAAGCCATAGACTGAAAGAAAACACCTGGAAATCACATATCTGATAAAGAATTTGTATTTATAATATATAAAGAACTAATTGCATTGCACACTTAAAAATGGGTCAACTTTATGATACATAAATTATATCATGATGAAGTTATTTTAAAAAGTAGACTCAGCTAACAGCCTCATTGGCAATTCAGATTCCCTGGATGGCTTCCTTTGCCCTTCCTCATAGGCAGCTTCCTTTGCCCTTCCTCATGGGAACACCCAATCAAATAGAAGCTGCTCATATTAAGTAAAGTGATATGGCAGAACCCTGCCAGTGTCACTAACTTTGTGTGTCGTCAGGCAAGTCACAACTGCTCTATGTCTTAATTTCCCCCATCTATAAAACAGTGACAGAATCTGTATCATTCATCTAAATGAGTTGTTGGGAGTAGCATATGAGATGTGAAGCTATTTGTCCATAAAAGGTTTTGTTTCTGTTGAAACTTGAGCTCTGAGACTTATCTCAAAGTTAGTTTGTCACATTTAACACTCTATTTATGTCCTATATTAAATTCTAACTGGGTTTTATTGGCATTTGGATATAACTTCTATGCATTTTGTGACAGAATGACTGGTTCCCTGGTTCTCAGTTGGGCTGGGAAGAAGGGATGTGGCAATGCTCACCATTAATTCCATCCAATACATTTTTAACAGATGCAGCACCAGCTCCTCAAAGCTCAGAGATCTCCCTTTCAAGGGCAGAACCTTGGCTCAAAAAACACATTAATCCTATCCTTTCAGGAGTCCTTGGGCCCAACAAACTTGAAACTTTCTTTTAACTTTATTAGAGTCTTTCCTTCGATTTTCCATGGCCATGTCCTTTGAACATCAGAGTTCTCTATAACCTCGTTGATGCTGCCATTTCTATTTGACACTGGAGGTTCCCAACCATTCTTAATTAGGAAGAAGATACAGAGTAGATGTAAAAGAAAGAGCAAACAGTGTCAATAAAGGCTTTTAGTGTTTTAATTTTTTTTTTTTTTAAATGGAGAAAAGTCCATAAGCAGTAACTACATGGGTGAAAAGAGGTATATATTATTGGCAGGGCATGGTGGCTCATGCCTGTAATCCCGGCACTTTGGGAGGATGAGGCGGGCAAATCACTTGAGACCAAGAGTTCAAGACCAGCCTGGCCAACAGAGATAAAACCCCGTCTCTGCTAAAAATGCAAAAATTAGCTGGATGTGGTGGCGCACACCTGTAATGCCAGTTACTCAGGAGGCTGGGGCACAAGAATCACTTGAACCCAGGAGGCAGAGGTTGCAGTGAACTGAGATAGCATCACTGTACTCCAGCCTGGGTCATGGAGTGAGACTGTCTCAAAAACAAAACAAAACAAAACAAAACAAAACAAAACAAAACAACACTTTTTCTTTTTTTTTTTTTTGAGACGGAGTCTCTGTTGCCCAGGCCGAGAGTGCAGTGGCGCGATCTCGGCTCACTGCAAGCTCCGCCTCCCGGGTTCACGCCATTCTCCTGCCTCAGCCTCCCTAGTAGCTGGGACTACAGGCACCCGCCACCACGCCCGGCTAATCTTTTGTATTTTTTTTAGTAGAGATGGGGTTTCACCGTGTAAGCCAGGATGGTCTCGATCTCCTGACCTTGTGATCCAACCGCCTCGGCCTCCCAAAGTGCTGAGATTACAGGCGTGAACCACCACGCCTGGCCCAAAAAGACACTTTTTTCTAGTGTTCATTCTTCACTCATCTACTGTGACCACATGATTTAGCAGGATCATGAAAATCAGCCATAAAATTT
>NC_133408.1:55727500-55822500 GCF_049350105.2 Macaca mulatta | reverse complement strand
GGTGATAGATTACATGCCTTCCAGGCTGGGCAGACTCAAATCTGTCCCCTTATTACATCCTCACTCTCCTAATGGAATGGTCTTTGATCATACACAGGCTTTTGCTGTCTTCAATTATGGAAAACAATTGTACCACTTATGGAGGCTGTGGCTTCTGGTGCTGTGTTCTCCATTTATTCATTTAGGAGGCTGTGGGTCTGATCAGAAATAGCCACTTTGGTTGACACACCACTACTACCCAGAGGTTTCATAAATCTTGATTAATTGTTTCGGTGCTTTGTTATGAAGGGTTTCCTCTCTGTTGTGTTACTTAAAATTTTTTACACAACCAAGTTGTCAAATGGAGGCAAAAACCCCACATAACATGTGATAATAAGGCTGTTACTGTAAAGGGCGCACTAATCCTGTATTTATTCACCTGTTCCCCATTACGCAGATCTGTTAAACTAGCACTTTGTCCATCAACACTTGAGTGCTTAAAGCTGAGTAGGCCCCTTTTGTAATTGCTGGCACCAGCAAAAGCTAAATTGTGAGCTCTCAGAATGGGGCTGGAACTGCTGGATCTGCCTGATAGAACCCTGCCATGCTCACTTGTCCAAGACCTAGCCCCCCTCCACTTCACTCACCAGTGTGTATATACCAAAAGCTGCATGGTTTTTTTTTTGTTTTGTTTTTTGTTTTTTTTTTCTTTAAGTGAGTTTTGGGAAGAAACAAGAGGAAAAAGTTAAAAAAAAATTTTCCTCTGGTGACATTTCTGCTAGGTTACAACTCCACCAAAGATTTATAGCTTCGCAAAGCTGCAAAACTAACCATATGGTCAATTAAAAAGAATTCCAATTTCCATGCTCCTGAGCCTAGAACCTGAGATGAAAGTTCCTTGCTTAACAAGGATCTCAGCCTTCTGGGGGGAGTCCTTTAGTCCTTTAAAGCTCACCCCAAATCATGTCAGCTGACACTATGGATGTTTCTATGTTTTCCTACTGAGGGCGGGAGGGAAAGAGGGTTCCCCAGCCCCTGTCACTGCCTAATCTGAAAAGTGCTGTGGAGGCAGAAGGGCCACTTGAAGCGTTACCTCCTTCCTTGCTTCTGGCCCCCGGGTAATTTTTATAGAGTCACAAGTGAGTTGAAGAACTCCAAAGAATTTCACACTTCCCTCCAAGTGGTCTGGCTTCACCTCTGAATCAAGTAGCTCAAAACAGCATTTGAAATCTTAGACTCAGCAGGCTTAGCAATGTCCAAAAAAAGCCCCGCAAAGGCCTCTATGTGGCCAATATCACATGGATATGTGCGCCATCTGGATTGCTAGTTGCCAGTGAGCTTCTTGTGTGGGAGGCCCACCCGGTTCACCACTGCCTTGATGGTAAATACCCAATTCCCTAGCTGAGATCAACGTGGGGACCTATATTCACAGCTGAAACAGGAAAGGGTCACAGACAAATTAAATGCATGCTCTCTGCCACATCCCAGCCAGTCAATCCAAATGGGTTGCTTTCTCGACTCTCCGGACCATAGAAAGATTGGTACTTTGTCATTTATAAGCTCATGAAGTTGGGTGGGGTTCATGTAGGCTGACCTTTAATTTATCAATCAAACTGGGACGCTTTCGAGAGTGAAAGTGGGAGCACTTAAAAATTATGACAGGCCAGGCCAGGTGTGGTGCTTCATGCTTGTAATCCCAGCACTTTGGGAGACCAAGGCAAGGGGGATCACTTGAGGTCAGAAGTTCGAGACCAGCCTGGCCAACATGGTGAAACCCAGTCTCTATTAAAAATACAAAAATTAGCTGAGTGTGGTGGCACATGCTTGTAATCCCAGCTACTTGGGAGGCTGAGGTAGGAGAATCACTTGAACCTGGGAGGCGGAGGTTGAAGTGAGCCAAGATCGTGCCACTGTATTCCAGCCTGGGCCGCAGAGTGAGACTCTGTCTCAAAAACAAAAACAAAAAAAAATTCATTAAAATGAAAAAAAGTTTAAAATGAAAAAATAAAAATAAAATAAAAAATTATGACAAGACAAAGGGCATACAGAAGTTGGGGCTGTTCCAGGGAAACTGGGATGTGTGATTACCTGGATTTAGGAGGTTGTTTTATTATGCTCTCTTCAAATTTGAGGAAAAAAAATTAGAGAGGTAGGGCCAAAGTATCCAAGTAACAGTTTCTCTCACTGGATGACACAATCCAGTTTCCACATTTGGAAATTGCCGGTGTGGCATGGTGGATTTTGTATGGAAATCTGACTGTTTGGTTCTTCTTTTCTTCCTTTGCTCTGCTGTGGCAGTTTGCAAATGCTTTGACCTCAGGACTCCTTTATACTCTTAAATTTTTTTGAGAACTTCCAAAAGGCTTTTGCTTTTGCTACTTAAAAATTAAAGGCTGAACACAGTGGTTCACGCTTGTAATCCCAGCACTTTGGGAGACTGAGGCGGGCAGATAACCTGAGGTCAGGAGTTCCAGATCAGCCTGACCAACATGGCGATACCTCGTCTCTACAAAAAATACAAAAATTAGCCAGGCATAGTGGTGGGTGCCTTTAATCCCAACTACTCAGGAGGCTGAGGCAGGAGAATCACTTGAACCTGGGAGGTGGAGGTTGCAGTGAGCCAAGATCGTACCATTGCACTCCAGCCTGGGCGACACAGTGAGACTCCATCTCAAAATAAATAAATAAATAAATAAATAAATAAATAAATAAATAAAAACTGAGAAAACTGTAAAACGTTTATTCATTTAAAAATAACAATAACAAACCTATTACCTGTTAAATACATTTTTATAAAAATAACTTTTTCAAAACAAAAAAATTAGTGAGTTTTACATTTTTTTCAAATTTCTTTAATGTCTGGTTTAGAAGATGGCTGGATTCTCATATTTGCTTTTGCATTCAATATTTTAAATCACATGTCATGTAGCCTCTGGCAAACTCCACCATGTATTTGTGAGAGAATGATAGTAAGTGAAAAAGGCAAATAATGTCTTATTATTGGGAAAATAGTTTTGGCCTTGGAGAACCCCTGACAGGGTCTTGGGGATCCCCCTTAGGTACCTGGGCCACTCTTTGAGAACTGCTGTGTTACTGGAATGAAAATAAAAATGTTTCCCCACTCCTCCTAGGAACATTTGGTTACTAAAGCTCTCTCTGCCCTATAGGAAAGGGAAACTAGTTTTCTTCAGTTGCTAAGTTCAATGGCCATGAAAATCTAATGGAATGAGAAAGATAAAGTTTAAGTAAAGAATTGTAGTGCGGGCCGGGCGCAGTGGCTCATGCCTGTAATCCCAGCACTTTGGGAGGCCAAGACAGGCAGATCACGAGGTCAGGAGATCGAGACCATCCTGGCTAACACAGTGAAACCCCGTCTCTACTAAAAATACAAAAAAAAAAAATTAGCCGGGCGTGGTGGCGGGAGCCTGTGGTCCCAGCTACACGGGAGGCTGAGGCAGGAGAATGGTGTGAACCTGGGGTGCGGAGCTTGCAGTGAGCCCAGATCGCGCCACTGCACTCCAGCCTGGGCAACAGAGCGAGACTCTGTCTCAAACAAACAAACAAACAAAAAAAGAATTGTAGTGCCTAAGATATGGGGAAGGGCTTTACTAAGACTAGGAAAAGATTCACCCAGAATGGAGAAGCAGAGAGGAAGCTGTGGATGTCAGAGCACCAGGGCCCCACACCCTATTCTGGAATGGCTCACAGGAGGAAGCAAGTTTCCAGGAGAAATGGCCACACCAGGCTTCTGGTGGCTCATAGGAATGGGATGTGGGGTCTCCCCACAGTGATCTAGGGGACCTAAGGCCTTGCGGACTTCCAGCCTTCAACATCCCTCGGCAAAAAGACACAGAACACGGATACAACTCTTGGGATATAGGATACACTGGGAACAACTTAAATGGGAGGTCCCTTTAGGGGTACAGTTTCAAGTAGAAAATGAAATTGATGTAAGAAAGCAAAGAAACAGGGTATTTCTTCCACACTAGAGATTGTAGGCTGAGAGTCTTGCTCACTTTTTTTGTATCTGCTTTGCTCAATTTGGGAAGCTAACGGCTTTGTCTCAAATATGTGCACAGCACCCACACCATTCTGAGTCCTTGGTAAGAGTTAAATGGCTCCATCGGTCAGCCTGGTTTATCTGTGCTCAAAAATGTCAAAAGACATGAAAAAGAGAAGATGGAAGAGTTACCATCCAAGGGTCAAAGTCTCCGTACCTGGGGTTCATTCATCAATGAGCTGTGCAGTAGGCTTATACCGTGGGCCAGACAGGCAGCAGCTCATTCTCTTTTAAAGCTAAGTTTAATCTGTAAACTAAAGAATCCTCCCTATATTCTAGAACTGTTATAAGGATTAAATGAAATAATTCATGCAAAAATACTTAACATGGTTCCTGGAACAAAGTAATCACCAATCTGTTTTTCCTTTCTATCTGCTCAACTGTACCTTCCATGGGGTACTTTCCCAAGCTTCCTCCCTAAGTCAGAATAACTTATAATTTCTCATAGTCCCAGTGCCTCTCCCATACACCATGGTTGTGATTCTCAATGGACTTGTGGGATTCCCAAGTCTCTCTCCCACCATAGCAGAAGCTCCATGAGGGCAGGAATGGTGCCTTGGTTCTTTCTTCCCTCCACTGTATTCCCTGTGTCAAGCACAGTGCCCAGCACATCACAGGTACTCAACACTTGAAAGAAGTAATGGCACTTATTGCTGTGAAGAAAGAAAGTGTAACGCGCACCTATTATTACTGTGCGAAAATTCCTTTCTATGGTTTGAGAATGTCATTAATGTAGAAGACTAGATCTCAAGAGTCTGAGACTAAAAGAAAAAATACAAAGAGGAGAAAAATATGCAACCATAAGGAGGCAAAAGGCGAGTCAGCTTAGCATAGATAGGGAATTTGGAGAGAACAAAAATTCAAGAAAAAGGCTTCAGTTCTGAATAAGACTCCAAGTCAGGGTCTTCCTTGCTTTAAATAGTAGAAGTCTTAAAATGCAAACATTAGCATGTTATCCTAACTAATTAATACCTTGCCCTTTCTCCATCACACTGATAAGCATGCTAGTTAGTAAGTGATTAAAACATTTCTACCTGATTATTAACTATACAGTTAAATGCTTAAAAGGAACCACAGTTAATGGGATATCACAGGCAAGATTGCCAATTATGACTGTAACCGTAGTGTATGTGTGTACACGCACACGTTCTGTTCTGAATGAAGACACTCTCCCCACTCATATTTTCTCAGTCCTTTTCTGTCTCATTTTTGGAGTTGGAGATTCAGGACTGACTACTGGGGAGAGAAAGATTTTGGGAAGGCGGAGGAAACGATGAGGAAAAGAGAAGAAGGATCTGAGGCAACGGAAGGATTTCAATATGTGGAAGTAAGAGGTATTAATCTGCAAAATTAAGATGCCTGCTAATAAACATCAAATGCTCGGCACTGTGAACAAAGCAGATGTATTAATTTTCCATTTCTGAAAAAAGCCACACTTCTCCCTGGCTGCTATTCTGCACCCTCCCTTTCTTCACTTCCCTCCCTTTCTTTCCTTCTCTCCCTACCCCCCTCCTTTTTGACAGCACTATTAATGATCGTTAATGCCCCACAGGCTCTAATGGGTCCCACTGGGAGTCCAGAAATACTGCAATTTGTATTGAGGATTTAGACATAACAACAACAAAAAAAAGCCCTCTGCTCCCCGTAGCCAGAGCTTGATCAGTTAGCTACCCCCATGGAATTGCACAACAGAATAATAAATGACAGCTCTTCGATTAAATCAAGCCTTCTGCCGTAAGTGCTGGAGAGAGTGCGATTGTCACTAACAATCTACTGCTTGTTAACACCACTGGGCTATGAACAAACAGTAGTCAACACCTAAAAAATTAAAAGTCTTTGGAATATTTTTGGTATTTGTGTCCACACATACATGCCTATATGAGGTACATGCACATACATACGTATACACATGCACTTTTCAAGTGCCCCATCTTAAGTATTTTGGGTTGGTTTTTGTCTTAGTTACTTTTTCTATTTTTTTGAGACCGAATCTTGCTCTGTCACCCAGGCTGGAGTGCAATGGTGCAATCTTGGCTCAGTGCAACCTCCACCTCTGGGATTCAAGCGATTCTCCTGCCTCAGCCTCCCGAGTAGCTGATGCCCGTCACCACACCCAGCTAATTTTTGTATTTTTAGTAGAGACAGGGTTTCGCCATGTTGCTCAGGCTGGTCTTGAACTCCTGACCTCAGGTGATCCACCCACCTCAATCTCCCAAAGTGCTGGGATTATAGGTGTGAGCCACTGTGCCCGGCCTTAGTTACTTTTTATAATGTTCAGGGAAGCTCCATAAAAAAGTCAGCTGCTGTCACGTTAAAACAACAAAGAAAAAGAATTACTTGCACACTCATCTGCACCTCAGATATGGTATTCTTTCTTTTTTTCCTAATTTTAAAAATTTTTGTAGAGATGTGGTCTCGCCTAGGCTGGCCTCAGACTCCTAGGCTCAGACGATCCTCCCACCTCAGCCTCCCACAGCAGTGCTATTACAGTTGTGAGCCACTGTGCTTGGCCCAGTATTCTTGATGAAACAATTTACCAAATGATAAAGGCTTGATTCTGTGTTTCTCAGGTTAGTCTTGCAAGAGGGAACGTGCAAGGCAAGATAGGCTAAAACTGAGTTTGTGGATGATTTACCATTTACACTTATTTCTTCAAGGTTCTTACCATATTGCCTTCTGAATAAAATGTTCACTTTCCAAAAGAGCGTGGTGGTGAAGACCAGGTCTGATTTGGGCTGGTGCTCACTCAGCATCAGTGGTCCCTGTCTTGGAGAGCCGGGCTTCCCCAGATTCTGAGCTCTCTGTGTGTCTCTGTCCTTTCACCTCTCACAGTGCTGTTCTGGACCCCAGATGAGCCTCCAGAAGACTTGAAACGCACAGAGGGTGACTCTGCATGGCCCAGAGTAGGTTGGGACACACCATACACGTACCTGAGTTAATTTCCCCCATATAGATAAGAAACTGCTGAACGCCAGCCCCAAAATAAACAACAGAGCCTGCCTGTTAGATGCTTACATTTGAACTCAGAAGGGCAGCCAGAAGGGGTCCCCACAAGCCCAGGACAGCAGCGTGTGACTGCTGGCTGCCCTCTCTAGAGATAGATGGTGTCCATCTGCAGTTGACCTTTACACTGGGCGCGAAGCAGGTGTCTGTTTTGACAGAACAGCTGAGAATAATTATTCTCTCTCCCTCTCCCTTCCTCCCTTCTCTCAGTCTTGGTGGAGAGTGGGATGCAACACAGTCTCTTCAAGTGAGAGGCAGTAATAGGCAGATGGTTTGAACTACAGTTAGCCATATTCACTTGCAGATTCAGAATTATTGATGATAAAAGCTAAACTATGAGGCATGTTCCATCTGTTTATTTTCCAATTTTCATTTGTTGCAGCCCTGTTAATATTACTGGGATTTTCTTCTCTCTCCAGAAGCGCTGCCATAAGGGCATCTACCTAGAGACATCTGTCCCTCTCGCTCCAGACGCATCACCCTCGCTACTGCTGTTCAGGCTCTGCTCTCTTGCTCCTGGCCACCCCCTTGCCCTGCTCTTCCTCTCTTCTCTTCTCAATCTGGGGAAGTCTTCAGCCTTCTCTTATGATCCTGATTGGCTCCTGCACCTTTAATGTCAGTCCCAGGGGAGAAAAAGACACCCCAGGGATTGTGCTTGGCTCAGCCTGCACCTGGGACCATGTGGCTCCCCGTGTTCCAGTGCTCTGTGCCTGAGATGATCTCAAACCAGGTACAAACCAGGAGGAGGCACCACGTTCAAGGCCAGTGCCTGGTCTTGGAGCATGACTTCTACTCGGAGCCTGGAAAGAAGGGGGGGGTGGTAATTAACCTGATAAGGAACTAAGACATTACTGATATGGAAACAAGCACAAATACGTTATGAAAGGCAAGTGCCACTTTGGTCCCTATCCCAGCCTGCCAGGATTGTGGTCCCTACCTTGGGGACAAGTTGGCAGAGAAACGTGAAATGTCCTACTTCCCCTAAACCCTCTGATTAGCAGGATCTTGGCATGTGAGACTTAAATTCCCCAGCTGTGTTTTCTGTCTGAGCTGGCCTGCTCCCTTCTTAGGACAACAGCTGGACTTAGCCTGGGTATAACCATGGTTCAGAGGAGCCACGTGCAATCTGTGTCGGCAGGAACTTCCTAAGTAACTTACAAGCCTCTTTTAATCGAGAGGCAAAGCTCTCCATCTTGTTGACACTTATGACCCTTGATTTAAAATACTCCAATTGTTTAATTCAGATGGGGCCAGGAGAAAGTGCAGGCCCTTTCCATTAGGACACTTTCTAATGGGAGCAATACATCAAGTCCTTGCCTCTAATCTGAATAACAGCTGTTTGGAAACCTGTCCTGGGTCTATCATTTGGAGCTGCATTTAGGATGATCAACATTCCCCATATTAACTTCATGTTTATCTCCACTCTGGGAGAACTGGTTAAAAGCACCAGGAAGGGAAACCACCACCCACCTGGTTTCATGGTGTTTCTGCTCCTTCTCAACCGGACTTCTCTTTCTCATCCAAAAAGGAAGTCTTTAAAATTCACCTCCATGAGGTAAAAATCGACCTCCCGGAGGCTAGCGAATGCAGAGAAATATGCTTACAGTCCTCTAGTGAGCGCTGAGTGGGTGGAGGCTCAGGGCCAGGCACTGCGAAGCCACCAAAGGCAGACTCCACATCTAGTGAAGCAAGATTCACTGAGTTTGAGTCTCAGGCCCTGCTACCTCTCTTGAAATCTCTGACTGCTGTAGCATATTGGTCTGTTCAGAGGTAGCTTTTGACACGAGTACAACTAATCATACTTTCTTCTTTTTCAAGCCTCTTCCATTTAGATTACAACCTTTGTGAAGTCAGAATGTATCAATCAGAGCCCCTGTGGGCCCCGGAACAGCAGGATACTGCACTGTGACTCTGATGTTTTAATGACAATGAAAATTAATGAGTGAAATATGCCTCATCCTTCCTGACAGTTTCACAACAAAACCTGTGTAAATATCAAAACAGAAAAAGATTCTGGCTTGTCTTAGTAGATTACAGAAACGTGGACACCAAGCCCCAAACACTTGCAGGAACTCACAATTTCAAGAGGAAAACATTAGATGTTTGTCCAACTCACTATATGAAATGAGAAGATACCAAACAAGTAATTGATATTGTCCAACCTTCCTGCAACTAGGACAGCTACTGTTCTCGGTGCTGTTCCCCTTCCTTCCTGCGTCACTCACACATCTACACTGCTATTCACATTTCATCCGCAAGTCCTCTCTGCCCATAATCTCTGTTATTTTGCTGTCGACTCCTCATGCCTTATTAGTCATGTTTGACACCTGCACCTAATGTCATTTCACTGACAGTGCGGGACAGCTTCTGGTAAGAATAGATATTTTCCAGAACAGCTTCAACAGAGGCCTCTGATTGTGTGGCAAAGGTGTGATATGGGGTCACGGTGGCTGCCCTTTTCCCCATTCAGTAAACCCTCTTCATTAGACCTCTCTAAACCTGGCTCCGTTTAAAGACTGGGCATGTGGCTATTAGGAGCTGGAGGAAGGAATGCAAGCAGAAGGAAATAAAAATAGCCTATAAAGCTTTAATATTTAATTTACAACAAATCTATATACTCGAGCTCCTGTGCAGCAGCCTGCAAGACGGCAGATAAGAAATGTCTCACTAAAGAGAAAAGTATTATAAAGATTTTCATACCCAAGCTTACAATTCATGACTTATTAATGAAATTCTCATATTCGAAAATTCAAAATTTTTGTTTCAATTACAAATTCATTGCCAGGTAGTTCAGCTAACAAGCAACCTCAAATCTTGAGCAGAGGGGAGATGGTTGATGTAAAATAAAACCAAAATGATGTGTATTCTTCAAAAAAGTAATGCTGTATTGATAGTCAAACTTTTCTCTGCATTTTGGCCAATTTTTTTTCCTTCTTTTTAAAAACAATTTTTGGCTGGGTGCAGTAGGCTCACGCCTGTAATCTCAGCATTTTGGGAGGCCAAGATGGCAGGATCACTTGAGCCTACGAGTTTGAGACCAGCCTGGGGAACACAGGACCTCATCTCTACAAAAACTTTAAAACATTAGCAGGGCATGGTGGTGCACACCTGTAGTCCCAGCTACTTGGGAGGCTGAGAGGGGGGAACTGCTTGGGCTGGGAGTTCAAGGCTGCAATGAGCTATAATCAAGCCACTGCACTCCAGCCTGGGCAACAGAGGGAGACTCTATCTCAAAAAAAAAAAAAAAAAAAAAAAAAAAAAGGGGGGGGGGGGGGACAGGAGTCTTGCTCTGTTCCCAGGATGTTGTGATCCTCCCACCTCAACCTCCCAAGTAGCTGGGATTACAGGTACAAACCACTGGGCCCAGCTTGGGCCAATTTTCAAACATGATCTGTCAGATCATGAAAGATAACACAGGCACGCATCACAGTTTACTGACTTTGTAAATCTAATACCACACTTAGAATTTGTTAAGTCTAATTAGACAGTGACTATTTGGTGACATGAACAGATCCAGCAAGTGGCTGTCATGTGACAACCATTAACATGTGACAGTGGATTGGGCCAGTCAGGTGCCTCTTTTGGGGACCAACTTTCTTTCTCCAAAATGTGTTGAATCATCAAGAGTCTGGGTGAAATAACCGACTAGCTGCACGCAGTGCACAGGCAAACCTATGGGTGCTGCTACCTCATCTCCCCTGGTTCTCCCTCTGAGGAAGCGCTCCTTTCCTCCCCACCCTGGGGAGCACCTGCAACTGTGTGGGACTGTGTTTCAGGAGTCAAGGTGATGGTGAAGGATACTGGTATTTAATGGGCAAAGCAGTGTTGCTAAGTGTTTTGTGATGTGTGGGAGCAGTCTACCCTAAATGCCCAATACTCCTTTACTGACAAACTATGATGTCTTGAGGGAAGATCACATCTTCTTTGGCTGTTTCCTGAAGTCTTCACTTGTAAAACACATCTGCTTCAGAACAGGACTATGCCATAGTTGTGATATTTGCTGTAAGTACTTTGCCTGAATGGAACTTCCTAATGCTTACAACCGGGTAGGAAGTTAATGAGTGCCTCTTGGCCCATGTGGTACTGGGCCCTTCCCACTGTACACCTCACTGAGCCTGGGCTGCTGTAAACAAAGTTTGTTGGGCGTCATGACCTCTGGATGTGAACAACCTGCATTGCTACTTTTCTGCAGGGGACACAAAATATCCTTGAGATCCTGAGTTCTACAAGCACCACTGGAAGCAGTGGGCAAAAGTCACTCTAACAGGAAGAGATCCTTGATTCCATCATGGTTCACTGCCTTCAGGACTTTCTACTCACCAACTATTATTTCACTCCATTTATTTCAAACAGATGCAGGCCATCTCCTATTTCAGTATGGCACAAGTGGGGACAACTGGTAGCCTTGAAGTGTAACATCTTCCATTTGCTGTTGATAGTGTATTCTTACACAAGGGCTACTATCTTTGTCCAACATTTCGAATGTGTGCCATTAATACGGAGCCAGGATAAACATGGCTGGAGAGGGAAAGGGTACAAGGTGGACCTGAAGCAATTCATAAGCACATGGATGAAGCAGCACTTGCAGCTGGAGGTCCTAGAAACTGGAACTGTCAAACCTGTCACACTGCTGTCACCATGACAGGGAAAGGAAAGTCATGGAGATGCTTCCCTCTCTAACCGGTGTACATCTCTAGAAGAGACACATCTCAGGAACAGCTTGACTAATGGTCAAGTTCTAACAGACATGGAGGGAAGGAGAATACTATTGACAGGGAAAGCAGCCTGGCTGGGTGGGAGGGTAACTTCCTGAGCCATGGAGACACCGCTGACAGCGGAAGTGAAGGGCTCCCCAGGTCACCTGCCTCTAAGACATTAATGGGATTTCTGAGGTTGAACTAGGTTGGAGTTCAAGTTTGTGGGTTGCTGGGGTGGGGGGAAAGGAAAGCTAGATGGCTGCAAAAATGAAAAGAGCATCAGGTAAGGCAGCACAGTATTCCTGACTCCACAGTTAGAGTATAACAGTTATATGGAGTTTGACAGTTTTGTTTGTGTTGTGGAGAAAGGGGAGAAGGAGCTGTTAAGGGGGAGGTTCATGACACTGGGGCATGTTTGCATGTCTCACGGAGCCTGGATGAGGGTTCCGGGAGGCAACACCACCACCTCTACCAAACAACAAAACCAGGAAAGGGAGGCCTGTGATGGTGAAGGGGCCTGAGGGTAAGTTCCACTGTGCTTCTGCCACCTGTGGGTGTGGCTCTGCAAAGTGACTATAGGCAAAGAAAACATGGGCATCTCTTCTATGGGTAGAATTTCCCTTTCTCTGGGTTCTAACTACTGATTTCCAGGGGCTCTTTGAGCTACAAGGGAAGCTAACAGGCTATCTCATAGGCTAGAAGGAGGCAGCCGATCCAGTTAATGCCCCTGTTTCCACAAGGACTCACAGTTCTAGAGCATTCTTCTTGTCCCCACCTTCAGCTAGTAACACTGCTAACTACTCTCCCGGTCCTCACACATTCTGATCACGTGGCCCCCAGAGTAAAAATAGACTAATCAATCATTTAACTCACCCAAGATATTTTTACTTATTGATATGCTGTAATGATATACCAGTACACTAATGTATTTCTAAAATATACATTCATGAAATAAATCTGAATAGGTGAGATAAAAATAAGTAGAAAAAGTCATTCTAGATTTTTTCCTCACATCTCAAATTATTGTCCTTCATGCACGCTTTGGAAAGTATCAATTTGGGCCAGGCGTGGTGGCTCATGCTTGTAATTCCAGCACTGTGGGAGACCAAGGAAGGCAGATCACCTGAGGTCAGGAGTTTGAGCCTGGCCAACACAGTGAAACTCCATCTCTACTAAAAATACAAAAATCAACTGGGCATGGTGGCGGATGCCTGAAATACCAGCTACTCAGGAAGCTGAGGCAGGAGAATTGCTTGAACCCGGGAGGCTGAGGTTTCAGTGAGCCGAGATTGCACTGCTGCACTCCAGCCTGGCAACAAAGAGGGACTCCATCTCAAAAAAAAAAAAAAATTACTAATTTTGTCAACCTATTATTTTGTGCCTGGAGAAGGTGCTAGAGGCTAAGCATTTCTCTAAGCACTTGAACTTACTGGCTAAAGTGGGAGAAATGAAAGGCGTGGTAGAACAACTTGAGAAAGGCCCATGGCTTCCAAAGAGGCTCCTTCATCCCGCCCCGAATAGAGAAGCGGAATCTTTCCGACTTGAGGAAAGCCACATGTGAGATTTTATTTGTCTGTCTCCATTTCTAGGATGTCAGATGTGGTTGCGATTTTTATGCTTTCCTCTCCTTTCCACATTCTCCATGTGGTGCTCATTTTTACCATTTGCTTTGGGTTTCATGCCATTCTGTTGCTTTTCTTCTGCATTCCTTTTCCTGGGCTTTTACTCCCACCACAAGCTGCTGGTTGATTTCAGAGCAACTTGTTGCATGATCAGGACAGAGAAAGTAGGCTGCTCTTCCAAGAATGGGACAGGAGAGGGGCCAGAGAAGGCATCCATACACTGGGATGTCCTGAGTGAGAGATGGGTATTTGCTTTTTTTTTTTTTTTTTTTTTTTTAAGACCACCAGTACCTTTAGCAACCTGAGGTGGAGGGAGCAGAGCAGTGCTGGAGAGGGAGGAAAAGTGTAGTTGTGATTAGGAAATACCAGGATTCCACCTCTTGGACAATACTGTAAAACACATATACTCACTGTCTATTTTCGGTAGGACATTGTATCTTGAGCTATGGCACTCCACATGTGCAGGAAAGTCAGGATCAAGCCAGGATGGTTCAGAAAGGAGCAAGAAACCCAGCACACAGCTGGAGTCATCCTCAATAAGTCCAACTGGATTCCACTCTGAAATCTCTCTTGAAATGGATTCTATCATTTGTTCAGAACCTGACTATAACCTCCCACCTACATCCAGGAGCCTGCAGACCTACCTTACTGTAAACTAACAATTCTACACCAAAGCTTCTGCCAGTTTTCTTTCAAAATTAACCATCTTATAGTAGATGGTTAATTTTCCATCTTAACCTCCTGAGACTCTCCACTGGTGAGAGCAATGGTTCTCAACATTTATTTCTCCTGCCCAAAGAATACTAACACATTCCTATCGATGACTATGGCTAAGGCAGGGTTCTCTGGCTGAGGTGGGAAACTGACCCTCCGCAAGGGGTGGCCGGGATCTTGGGAGTGGTATGTAATCGGAAAAATAGAGCTTCCTCCTATGAGCACTTGAGATCCTTCACATTCTGAACCAACCTATTTGCAGTGTTTGCAAGTTGCATCGCCAGCCTCTTCCATGTTGTTCCCAGTTCCCTGGCCATCCTGGAGGACTGCACTCTTAGACCGGGTGGAAATTTGCCTCTCTGTGCCTTTGCACATGCAGTTCCCTCTGCCTGGAACTCCTCCAGCCACTAACTTATCTTGCTGAGCTCTCTGAAATGTCAACTTTTATCGCTGAAGGAAATGATTGCCTTTCCACCTATCCCTTCTCCTTTCCCTTCAGCAGGCCCGATTCCTCCTCTGGGACCCTTTAGCACAATGTCTGTCTTGTGGACACATGCGTCACACTGAGCCACAGTTGTTCATTCACCTTCCCTGAGACTGTAAGCATCCTGAGAGCAGGGACCTGTCTCATTCGCATTTGCTGAGCTGATGGCCACCTCAGTGCCCAGCAAGACTCAACACGGTAGAAATGAGCTGAAAGAGATGCCAAAACCAATGTCCTGGGGGCTGCTGGTGACTGGAGCCATTCTCCTTGCCCTCCTCTTCCACAAAGGTTTGGTCCAGCCTCATGCTTTGGGGCTGCCCTGCATCTCTTCACTGCCCTGAGCCTCCTCCTGTGCTCAGTCCTGACAGGGCGCTGTTACTGTGGCAGCAGTGATTTACAACTGCATTTAGCTGAATCTAATCAGAAGTGTGAATACTCCCCTTCTATCTGGCACACATCATCGGAGCTCTAATTATTCACACATTTTGGCAAGCATTCTGGTGTTCCCCTACCAAGCTCCTAATCCCAGCAGATCAGTTAAAATAAATGAAAGAGAGAATCAAAAGGCACTTTAAAAATTCAACTGTTCTCCAAATGAGTTTGAACAGGCTCCAGTTAACTAGTGGTTGCAGCTGACTGGCATTTAAAATATAAGAACCCTTCTGCCCACCAACCCCCCACCCAGTCCCTTCCTGCACCCTCTGCTTATAAGAACATGATTCTCCCCCATTTAAGAGAAACACTTGAGACCAGGCCCTGACATGTTTTCAATGATCTGCATTAAAAACCAGGAAAACATAGTCACCACCCCAAAACCCAATCAGTGCCAAAGCAATTCTGCTTTTTCCACACAGGTAATGCGATACCAGCCCAGGACTGACGATTACTACTTCCAGAATGCACTATTAAAGAGCTCCCCAAGTGCAGGAAGCCATTAAGGCAAAAATTAAAGCCACGTACCAACCTCAGAATTCAAGAAGTTTTCAAATACACACACACACATGCAATGACTATGTGGCTCTGTGGATTTCAAGAAGGCAATGCATGCAGGTTTCCACACTCCTTGATCTTTCTGTTGGCCTGGACTTCTCTTCCCCAGAGATCCTCAAAACTTGCTCCCTCAGCACCTTCAGATCTTTGTTCCACTGTCACCCCTCAGTAACACCTCTTCCCACTTCTTCTCACTCCCGGCATTCTGTCTACCCCTCTTCCTGCTTTCTTTCTCTCCTTGGCACTGATCACCACCTGACACATGCGTTATGTGTTTTACTCATTCACTCACCATTCCCTTGTACTCACAGCATGTAGGGATTCTTGACTATTTGGACTATTGCGGCTGGAGCAGTGTCTGATGTGTAGCAGGTGCTCAGTAAACATTCGTTAATAGTAGAGTGAATTCCTCCTGATGGTTTCTGCATGTCTGAGACCCTGTCCCAGGAAGCTGCAGGCCTTGTGCTTTCTCAGACTGGCTGTGTGGAAGATGCCAAGTATTGAAATAATAACACAGGACCTCGGTGGAAACTGAGGGTCCTAAATCCCTGACTCAGCTATGCCCGTAATGAATGGGCAACCTAAACTTCTGTCCCTGCAGCTTTAAAATCAGGGGAATGCCAGGAAAATCTACCTTTCAGAATTATTGGGAAATTCAAATAACAGGTAGGAAGAACCTTGGAAAAGTTAAAGGCATTCTCCACATGCATGATGATATTATTCTCCCAAGATAAAGCAGTGCTCTCCATTTTATTTTCCAAAACCAAGTATTCTCAGTTACATAACAAGAAAGTCTAACCATGGTTACACGTAAGGGAAACAGCACAACAACCCATCATGATCTCTTCCATTTCCAAACTTTGACTTGCCCTAGATAAAGCAACCTGTCTGAAGCCTCAAGAAGTGACTGTGTGTGTGTGCGTGCAACTGTGTACGTGGTATGTGTGAGTGGGGTGCGTGATGGATGCTGATGTGACGTGTGCATGTGTGGGGTGTGTGTGTGTATATGTGTAGGGGTGGCAGGAAGAGCTTCACCAAACTTCTGCTGCAAAGGTATATACTTACCCTAACTAACCTCACTCTAGGAGGCTGTAAGCAACTGTTTACTGGGGCAAGAAGATTCTAGACAACTCCTTGGACAGATAAGGGGAATACTTGCAGTGGTTGACCAAGTAAGCTAGACCGAAAACAGAGATTAATCCTGGTTCTTTGAACAGTGAGCCCCAAAAGGAACTTTTCATCTGGTCCCTAGTTTAAATAGGAGGGGGGTGGACTTTCAACTTGAGCTTTTTTTTTTTAAAAAAAAAAAAAAAGAAAAAAAAGAAAAGGTTATTCACAGGAGAGAAGGTTGCTTAACACTGAGCAGAACTGTTCCTTACTCTCTCCCAGGTGCCCTGGGTAACTGAGAGACTTTTGTTACTAGGGTCGGCACGAGACCAAGGAAAATATCACCCTACTTGTCTATTTATATAAAATACTCCAACCATTTCTGTGTCTTTACGTTTAGGGGTAATAGCCACACAGCATAGATGTTGATGTTTCATGCATGTGAAATAACACAGTAGAAACCTACTTTAAAAAATTACTTTTCTTCAGTGTCACCATGGAAACCGGCCAACATAATCTCTCCACACCTAACTCTGGGGGGTAAGGAATAACAGTGACTGGGGAAAAAAATCAAAACACTGAAAATGCTCATAAATTCTATTACGTGCCAAAAAATGTAACAGGAGACATTTTTCCTCAGCTTTGGGCTGGGATGTCAACCTGTAATGTTTACTTTTTGAACTTTGTTTGATTTTCAGAGCTAAAAAAAATCAACTTGGGAAGTTTAGTGAAGTTCCTGCAAAGCAATAAATCACTTCAGGGCCTCCAGCAGCCTCCAGCCTGTTCTCTTAAGTGGACTGGAGTTGGAGGCTGCAGAGCAAGGGAAAATGGCAGGCAGTGGGAACTGAAGGGATCTGAGTTGGGGGGGGCGGTGGGGACGTGGAGACACTCGTTAAAAGAAAAAGAAAATGTGGGAAGCAGGGCAGTCAGAGCCAGCCACAGCTCCCCTTCTCATTGCAATTATGGCTGTCATCTCTAAAGCACCTACATTCTGGCATTTTCCTCGCCATGGGCCCCAAACAAGCTTTTCATGAGGCTGAGTGTTTGGTTGATTCAACGTTAGGTCCACTATGCTTTTCAAGAGTGATAAAAAGACATAAAACTCTGTCAGAGTCTGATTATTTGTAAAATAAATATAGTTTTGAAAAAAAAAATACCCAAGCCTAGACTTTGAAGGGAAAGATTAGTAGAGATTTCTCAATTTGATATCTGTTTCTTTGAAAATCACTCATGGTTTAAGAAGACAAGCTTCTTAGCAATGACTTCTCCTGCTTCTCAACGAAATGTTCCTGGTGGAGACAAAATATTGGTCATGAAGATCAGCTCTGCAATGAAAAGGCCTATTTTATTCTGAGTCTTGAATTCCTAGTTCAAAGAGGAAGCTGATTTCAAAGTGTATCATCCCCATTTATTTATTTTAAATTTTAATCTCAGGGATGCTGAACATAAATCTTTACTATTTTCTTGGATGACTTTTTGGCAGAGAATACTTCTCCTGCCTTATCATTTTACGTATTTTTTTCTGGTCAGTGGATTTTATTTAACTGCCTAGAACTGCATCTCAATTTTAAATACCATTTCCTGCCCCTTCAAAACACCCTAGCAATAACAGTGCTTAGTATATTATAGTAAGATATAAAATAAATGTCTTTTTTGAAAGGAATTAGTAGACCTTCCAAGAAAGGTTACTTAATGAACTAACAGAAATCACAGGAAAGTAAAGGTTTCTAATATAATTTCTAATATAGGAATTGTAATTCTTATATTAGAATTCACATCCAGGCTGATACTTATGCTTTAACTCCTCCTGGACTTTGTTGTCACTCCTCAATTATATTTCTATTAATGTGTTTTCCCCTAGCTCTTTGGGGGAGCAAGTTAGTATTTTCCTTGATGAATTACAGAGGTAATCTTTTCCCACCTAGAACATAAAGAAACTCCAGGACTTGGCCAGAATAGAATATAGTAGTGAAATTCAGAGGAGTAATTAATTGAGAAGGCTCTCTGACACAACAAGCCAAATGAGGTTTGACTTTGGTGCTTGGGCATCCATCTATTCATGCACTCACTTAGCCATCCAGCCCATCAGCCATCCAGCTGCTCCTTGGTATATGCATTCCATCAATGTACTCACGTGTTACTGCATGCAAGATCCATTCGAAGAGCTGGAGACAGATAAGACAACCATGTATTCCCCCAAGGAGCTCACATACCAGCAGGGGTCATATAACATTTTCCCCTTTCCTTTTCTGAGCTCCCGAAAAAGTAACCTCCCTCCCTTTGGAAATGGAAATGTACCTTCTTCCACATATGCCTTCCTGAATTTTTGGTCCTGAGCATATACATTTTTAGAAAACGAGGAGGTGTGCATCTTTATCAGCAATCACTAGTAATGAGCTTTTAAAAAAAATAATAATCAGTGGCAAGTTCCCAAAGATAAAACATGAAAAGAAATATAGTACTATGTGGAAGTGGGAAAGGGGACTTACGGGGGAAGGGCAGATAAACATGCATAATGTGGATAAAAATGCAAAAGTTATTATAATTTATTCATTAAATCCAGCAAAGGAGAACAACACTTTCTCAGAAACACCCAACAGAGGGGGCTGCACTTCCAGGCCACTCCTCTTCCCTGGCACAGTTTCAAAACACAGCATGGGGCGCCTGGAGTGTTCTCCATGGGTCTTGCGCCAAGCCAAGGCCTTTCGTCTTGCCAAGAGGGGGTCACGTAGTTTGCTCAGATAGCAGTTCACAGTGACTCTCTATACATGGTCCCCTGCAGGGAGCCCTGGGAATCAGGACTTCTGGGCTTACGGTCTCCTCTTTGTCTCTAAGTAGCTGTGTGACCTTGAGCAAGTCCTTCAGCCTTCCTGGGCTTCAGCTCTTTTGTTCCTAGAGAAAATACCCACTTCGGCCACAACTAGCTCCCAGACTTGTGGTAAGGATATAGTAAGAGAATGCACGTGAGAATGTTCTGAGAAAAGTAAAACACAAGTGCCTGATGCTACTATCATCTGACTAAATTCAATTCCCCACCTGAGGGCATCTCTTTCTCTCTCTTCTTCCCCATCCTCACCCCAATTGTTCTGCCCTTTCAAGATACTCCCCTCTCGCCAACACCAGTGTCATAACGTGAACAGCCAGTACCTGATGGGAGTGTGGCTGAATTTGCTCACTGGCTATTTGGGGGAAGGTGAATAAATACTTAATGAATTTACCAATTCATTAAATAAACAATCTTGGAAGTTTGGAGGACCCAATGAGACCCTCAGGTCTCAACTTAGGGTTAGGGAACAGCTGCACCCATGAGCAACGCCCCCTGTGCCTACACTGCTGCTGTTGGGCCAGGCTGCCTGCAGGCAGCGAGACAGGCAGGTCTCCACCGGGAGGCATGGGGTGGAGGAGCTTCCGCCAGAAGAGGAATCCAGAGTAGTCAGCCCGAGGAACACAGGCGCCAGGAAGGCCGAAGAACACCACACCTGGGCCTGCAATTTGGTGAAACATCTAGTGCTTCCTAGGTGTCAGATTCTGGTCTGAGCGCTTTTAACATATACTAAGTCATTTGGCCAGGTGCGGTGGCTCACACCTATAATCCCAGCACTTTGAGAGGCCAAGGAGGGTGGATCACCTGAGGTCAGGAGGTAGAGACCAGTCTGGCCAACATGGCGAAACCCCATCTCTACCAAAAATACAAAAATTAGCTGGGTATGGTGGTGGGCACCTGGAATCCCAGCCACTCAGGAGGCTGAGGAAGGAAAATCGCTTGAACCTGGGAGGTGGAGGTTGCAGTGAGCTGAGATTGCCCCATTGCACACCAGCCTGGAAAACAGAGTGAGACTCTGTCTCAAAAAAAAAAAAAAAAAAAAAAAAAACATATATATACACACACATAATATATATATGTTTATATATATATATAAATATATATGTTTATATTATGTGTATACACACACACACACACAGTCATTTAACTTGCCATGAGCCTATGAGATGGCACAATCATTTCCCTCATTTTATGGATGATCACATTGAGAGATGTAAAGGAAAGGGAGCCTGCCCAGGATCAGAGTCTGGCTCTTTTGAGTCCACACTCAGATGAATAATGGGACAGATGAAAGACAGAGACAGAGAGAGTGAGAGTGAGAGAATAAGGAAGGCCAGTTGCACAAAGAGCAACAAAGACATGAAGACACGGCAGGCACTCCTGCCAGGTAAACATCTGAGCAGGGGGAGAAAACTAAGCTTTGACAGCTTTTTCTTTGCGGTTTAGGACCCTGTCTACAGCCTCATGGCTGATAGGTACCATCCTGTGACTGGTGGATGAAACTGGCCCATGCCACATCCTCCTTCTCTCTTGGTGTTATCTGGGTCTGGAATAAGCCATGGCAGGCTGATACTGACTTGGGAGCTGGAGGTGAGCAGCCAGCTTTGGCAAGCTTCTTCTGCCATGAATATTCAGACTGAATCTTTTAAAAAGAAAGCTCCATTTTCAGAAGCATATAAACTGTGGTGAGGATGATATCATGGCCTCAGGATGGCATTGGGTCAGTTTTGAAATCTATGAGCATGACTGATCAGAGGCTAGAAGCTGGCAGGGAGAAATAAAGTCCCCTTATGTTCTAGGGGCTGTGGACCCAGATCTATCAGACTCACTTATTGGCCCATGCTCAACAATGTTTTGAGCAAGTCCAGGTGCCCTGAAAGCCAGGCATTATGGTCCATTGGTGACCTGTCAGTCTCGGCATCTATGGTCTAACATGCACATTAGACCACCACTCAAGGGTGCTGGTATAGGATGCAGTAAACTGGGCTGTGTACACAGGTCATGGGTCACTGTAGAAACTAGCAATTCTGGTTCATATCTGGTTCCAAGCAGTCTTTTCAGCTCCTGCCTGCTATGGCAACTCCTTCTCTCCCCGCAGCAAACCCACACAGAACTAGCAACTCGTTACCTCCCTTCTGCTTGTCGAGCTCCTGCCCTGATGATTCTTCTAATGTCTGTAAGATCCGCACTGATAACATCTTCATTCTTGGTATATTGATATTTGTGGGTTTTTTTTTTTTTTATTTGTTTCTTGTTCATCCTAGCTACAGGTTTCTCAATTTTGTTAATCTTTTCAAAGAACCACGTTTTGGCTTTGTTTTCTCTACTGTTGTTCTCTATTTGGTAATTTCTGCTATTTTATTGTTTCCTTCCTTCTTCTTAGGTTGGGTTTATCTGTGTTCTTTGATTCCTAGCTCCTCATGGTGGAATTTTGATTTATTTAGACCTTTCCTCTATTCTAATATAAGCATTCCTCTATTAATGTAATCTAACACAAGCATTCCTCTCTGAGGAACTGCTTTAGCTGCATGCCAGATTTTGATATGTTGCATTTTCATTTTCATTTAGTTTACAATAGTTTCTAATCTCTCTTGTGACTTCCTCTTTGACCCATGGATTTTTTAGAAATATGTTGTTTAATTTCTAAATATTTGGGGTTTTGCTGGGTATCTCATTGTTGTTGATTTCTAATGAACTTCTAGCTTCACAGCTCAGCTCAAATACTCCCCTCACACTACACCTCCTTTGGGTCAGAATTCGACCATAAGCTTCATGAGGATATGGGCCATGTTCTCCCATTTACTTAATGCTGTGATTAGCCAGTGATTAGCTCAGTGCCTGCCCACAGGATGTACTCAAGAAACATTGGTCAAATGTGTTGATGATGTCCTCCTGTATATTTTCTAAATGCTTTGTTACTGTCTGTGTAACTGAATTAGAGTCACCCAAGTATAAATCTGCCTCACTACGGTGGGAACTTGGGCACAGCAGGAACCTGATTTTTGTCATCTCTCTACGGCTTTGTCCTAGGTTGTTGACACATTCTGGGGGCGTTTACTGAAGGATGTCTAAGCAATAGCTTTATACAGAAAATCTAGGTCTTTTATGCAACATTGATGGGACTGTATGATGGGGCTCTTGGTTTCGGAATGTGGATGACATAACCAATGCTATACTTAACAGCGGACACTGGATGGGAAAAGTCAATTACCCCTGATGAAATAATATGCTTCCACCGTTAATCCATAACATTCATCCAGCTGTTCCTTTTCTTTGACTGCTTGTCACAGCAGAACCGCATTGGTGCTTTTCTCAATAACTTTCTTTAATTTGTACTGTGTTTTAAGAATGTTTTCTGCCTTATATATTTATTGATTGCTTTTCCTTAGAATGAGTTGCTTTGGGGTCTCAATCTATCTGTGTTTTTTGTTGGTTTCCTCAAATTCATTTTCAAAGTAGGTGGGATCAATCACTCATATAATCAATCACATAGGCTGTCAATAAAGTTTTGCTGAACAGGACTGTCATCATCCCATTAGGGAGCTAATCAGAAACCTTATCTTCCAGTGCTTGGTGAAGAAAACGGGAACTTTTCCTGTGTACTAGCGAATGTGACGGGAAAAGGGAGCCCCTGGGACCGAGGTGGGACTGAGGGCAGAGTCAGCTACGTGGCTGTCTCACCTTGGGAGAGGGTTCTAAGAGCCCTGGGCTGGGGCTCAGTTAATTGGTTCCAGTGCTTCCTTCTTCCCTGAAGGGATACGCGTCTTCCCTTAGGCCATTTAGGAAGGCTGGAAGGTCCTCCCAGGAAAAGAGATGAGAATGTTTGGGAGCAGGAGGAATCCTGAGAGCTAGGACGATCCTGAGGCTCAACTCAGGCTGGCCCATGAGGAAAAGTGAGATCCAGAGAAAGGGCTGAGGACAGCAGGTTGCTGGGAAAAAGAGGCCCATTAAGGCTTAGCCTGCAGCTTTCAGGGATAAGAAGGTCTGACTGAGGAGAAAGAACACCAGGGCTTGGAGGTTAGGGGACAGAACTGAGAAGATACACCAAAAAGAAACAGAAAATGAGGACAGCTCCAAGCAGGATTTGGCCTCCGACCGATTGGGGGGATTATCCTTCACCAGGTCCATCAGTGTGAGTGGAAACAAAAGCCCCGGCCTCCTTGAGGGCACCTGGCGCACTCTCCAGGCTGGGCAGATGAAATGCTGGGAGCCAAATGACAAACAGAAGGAAATGCCAGCTTTCAGAAATCTGTCCATAGCCATGCTGGCACCCAGCACTCCTCAGCTTAGAGCGCCGGGCACGGGGGCTTATGAAGTGACTCTCCAGCCCTCTAAGGACAGATGTTCTGCAGGTCTGGTACTGCAGCCTGGCCTCCTTGCCTTGCACAACGGCTGCCTGTGGGCTTGCTAGGCCTTCCCATTGCTGGGTTCCAGAAGCCCCTAGGAGGGGCTGCCCGTGGCGTTTCTGGACTGGGCTCTGTTCTGCGCAGGCAGCATTTGCCCAGACCACCAGGTCTGAGGACACTCTCCCTTCGGAGCCCTCTACAAGGGGCTTCCCTCTTGGCCCACCACTGCCCCAGCCTTCCATCTACTCATCCCCCTATTTTAACGGTTAAAGACATGCACACAGAATGCTTCCTAATTACTACTTTCATGGCAGATGCAGTCATTTCCTTGGATTTTTACTGCCATTAGTTTTCCTCACCGATTTATCCTTAGCTACTCTCCTTGAATCTTGCTTGCCTCCCCTGAGCCTTTCCTCCTCGCTCCTCACGGCTTGTCAGCACGCCTCCAGTCCCCAGGAGAGATGGAAAGCCTTGTAGAGCCCACTGCGCAAACACACATTCCTATTCATTTATCACATTTAGCATGCGCACTTCCACTCTCATCAAAACCGGCCCCAGCTCGCTAACTCATTTCCCTCTCCCAATTACAAATTAGTCCATTAGGCTGTCTGCAGTAGGCCCTCTGTTGCATCTTGGTAATGGCTTCTGAGATTTCCATCATAATCGTAATGGCTCCCTATGCAGCCATGAGGGCAGATGGAGGCCGCTAGTGGGTAATGAGCTATCACGCTACCAAAGGGCACAGCCCTGGGCTCATTATTTAGTCTTGGCTGTTTTGTGAAAACAACAAGAAAGGTAAAATGCTGAAGGGAACACTTTAGCATATTAAATTAACACTTCTTGAAAATTCTCTCTGTAAACACGCCATATTTTCCCTTTATGCAACATCCCCAGTGTCGGAGCACACTATGGAGGGTTGGCTGGGAGGGGGTGCAGGGGAGGAAAGGAGAAGGATGAGGGAAATGAGTCAGAAAAAGGAGGGCAAAATATGTCACTCAAGAACATTTCACAACATGCTGGAGAAGTCTTCACACTAAGCGGCTAGCGTCCTTTCCCAGTAACGCTCCTATCATACCAACTCCTTTGCCTTCCAAATAGGGAGGGCTGTCCTCAGCAGCCAGCCTCACTCCATGAGGCTCTGTCCCTAAACACCAGTTTACCACCATGCCCACAGGGAAAGGCCCTGTGGGACCTAGACAAGGTACTGTCTGCTGCAGCTTTTAAAGTGATGCTATGCAATCTTTTTTTTCTCTCTTTTTATTTTTTTTAGGGAAAATACAAAAAACAACAAAACAAACGAAACCAAAAAGACCACTATCACCACCACCACCACCATGACCACCACCACAGACTACCAGCCCATGCATGACAACGACAGCTAACATTTATTTTTATTTATTTTTTAATTGAGATGGCATCTCACTCTGTCACACAGGTGGCAGTGCAGTGGTGCGATCTCGGCTCACTGCAACCTCTGCCTATTAGGTTTAAGCAATCCTCCCACCTCAGCCTCCTGAGCAGCTGGGATTACAGGCACGTGCCCCCACGCCTGGCTTTTTTTTTTTTTTTTTTTTAGTAGAGACGGGGTTTTGCTATATTGGCCCAGGCTGGTCTCGAACTCCTGACCTCAAGTGATCCTCCTGCCTCGGCCCCCAAAGTGCTGGGATGATGGGTGTGAGCCACCGTGCCTGGCCAACAACAACTAATATTTGTTAAGCACTAACTTTGGCCTGACACGGCACTAATAAGCACTCGACATATACTACTATTAGTTCATTTAATCTTCACAATGTCCCTAGGTGACAGGGCTATGGCTGATGAGGAAACCAAAGATGAGCAAGGTTTGATAACTTCCCCAAGGGTATAGAGAGAGACAAGATGTGAGCCTCAGCAGCATGACTGGCAAGCTTACACCCTAACGCCTGTGCCCTGTAGCACTGTGCCCTCGGAGGACTGGGGTGGCACATTTCCTTCTAGAGCTGACCTCTCTAGGTCTCTAGGAGCCCTAACATCACCTCCCACCAAGCTTTTTGCATACTTTTCATAAGGTTTACCTGGCAGAGGCAGACTTCTGATTTAATAGAGTTATTTTGCCTAATGTCATCAACCCTTGCAAAACAGTTTATCCCCGATGCCCCTTGACCCTCAGCTTCATTAGGTTTTTTTCTTCAACAAGTGACAGCCTTTGGTTGCCAGTCCTTAATTTTTCAATGTAGAGTCGAATTCAGGCTTCTCAGAATACGTCTCTTCAGATCTCTTTCCTGGAGGAAGAGCTGGCCGCAGCTGCACCCTGCATGGCGATCCAGGTGCAAGCACCCTTGCTGGATGGAAATGAACAGCAATCATAAAGATCACAATTATAAAGAGGGAAATGTGACAGGAACACACGGGGTCCCCCTAATGGGAGCCAATCCAGGCAGAGGTTGAGCCCACAGTGGTTTTGAGGAAACACAGGTGTGAGTCTCATGAAACCAGAGGTACTTTTTTTTCTGAAGGGTTTAGAAATTTATTTTTACAAATTCAATAGTTTTTTGGGGTACAGGTGGTTTTCAGTTATATGGATAAGTACTTTAGTGGCGATTTCTGAGATTTTGGTGCACCCGTCACCCGAGCAGTGTACACTGTATCCAATATGTAGCCTTTAATCTCTCACTCCCCTCCCTCCCTTTCCCCCGAGTCCCCTAAGTCCAATATATCATTCTTAGGCCTTTGCATCCTCACAGCTTAGCTCCCACTTATAGGTGAGAACATACGACATTTAGTTTTCCATTCTTGAATTACTTCACTTTGAATGATGGCCTCCAGCTCCATCCATGGTGCTGCAAAGGCCATTGTTTCGTGGCTGAGTAGTATTCCATGGTGTATATATATCACATATTCTTTATCCACTTGTTGATTGATGGGCATTTAGTTTGGTCCCATATTTTTGCAATTGTGAATTGTGCTACTGTAAACATACACGTGCACATATCTTTTTCATATGACTTCTTTTCCTTTGGATAGACACCAAGTAGTGGGATTGCTGGATTGAAGAGTAGTTCTACTTTTAGTTCTTTAAGGTATCTCCATACTGTTTTCCATAGTGGTTGCACTAGTTTACATTCCTGTCAGCAGTGTAGAAGTGTTCCATTTTCACCACAACCATGGCAACATCTATTTTTTTTTTGACTTTCGAATTATGGCCATTCTTGCAGGAGTAAGGTGGTATCTTATTGTGGTTTTACTTTGCATTTTGCCAATAATTAGTGATGCTGAGCATTTTTCATATGTTTATTGGCTGTTTGTGTATCTTCTTTTGAGAACGGTCTATTTATGTCTAGAGGTACTTCTTTTGACAAACGTTTGTAAATAATAAAATGTGGAGATATTTTCAAAAGGCTTTTGTCCCTGCTTTCAAGTCATCCTACACCTTTCCTAAAATGCCTAAGGTTGATCCCAAACCTACAATCTCATTGTTCTTTATTGGCTCTTAAATCCATTAACACACTGCTTCTCTCTAAAGAGTAAGAAGGCCTTTCACATCTACTGTCTCATTCATCCCCACAGTGGCTCTGGGAGCCCCCTGGGGAGGGCATAATTATCCCCAGGATACTGAGGAGGGAGGTAACTAGCTTGTCTAAGAATGAGAATGAAAGCTGAGACCCTGAGTTCCCGTCAGGGGCTAACCCTGACCACCTCAAACTTCCCTGGTGGCTTTGCAGCTCCAGAAGCCACACGTGCTCTTCCAAACAAATCCCCAAGTACTACTCTGACCACAAAACATGATGCCAGTTTGGAAAAGCTGACTTCTAAGAGTGGAAATGGCCCAAGCCCAGAGTTCAGAATGGGTCTGGGGGTAAGTAGAGTAGGGAACCAGTCAACTTTGCTAGGCTGTAAAATACAAATTTATGAGCTGTTTTTGTTAAATTCCGATATGGATTTTTGAAAATGAAAAGGATGGATGGTTAGATGGCAGCAAGATGTTTAATCAATGTCATAAAATATAACATTCATTGGGCTTCTAAAATGAAATTAATAATCTGTGTAGAAGTATCATTAGGAGATAAGTGACAATTCAGGCTTTGATTTGTAACTTGCAACAAATCTTACTTCCATAATAATTCAAGCATTTTTAGGGATATTCATCTTTATTAAAATATACCCAAGCTTTTGCCCCTCTGCTTCACAATCAAGCCTTTCTTTCCCTTCAGGGCAGACCACTAAATAAAAAAGGATACATTATCATATACATGCTTTAAATTAATGAAGACAGAAATATCATATTTAAATTAAATCAGGATTTCTCACTTGCTGCTTATCAGGGGAACTTAGCTATCTTTAATAAGTTTTTTTTTTCCTTCTCCTTTTATCTGAGACACTGGGCTTGAGCTGGCTCTATCTGAGCTGATGAGACATCTCACTTTCATTCAAAAGGCTAAAGCAAGGGATAGAGCGCAATGCCGTTCTCCTACATAAATCCAACAACTGTAAAATAATATTTTAGAGCTGAAAGGGACTTCAAAATCACCTAGCCTTAGATCTTCATTTTCCAGATGAGGAAACTGTGGTCCAGAGAGGGATACCACAATGACAAACCAGAGAGCCGCTGGGCTAAGCACACGGGTTGCTCACCTCCACACCACTCAGTCCCGTCTCCCCTTCACTTTGAAAATCAGGACCAAATGGGGGAAACAGAAGCTGGACTCTAACACATCTAAGTCATGGGCATTTGCAGTCCCTTTTATTTTCTTTGGTTTATTCAGGAAGAGGGAAGCAGAGGAGCATGACTAGTTGGCAATGAGGAAAGTCAGGAACTTCTCAATTCAGATGCTTCACCCTAACAGGTCAAACACTGTATCCATTCGTCCTCATCACATAGTCCTTTGCTTTTCACATGAGCCTAGGTAGGGAGCCCTCAAGGTGGGGCTGCTTGCCCCCTGAGGATAAACTGGAGAACAGAGTAGAAGACAGCCATGAGCTCCCTTGGTGGGAAAAGGCTGGCGGCAGAGCTCTCAAATTCAGGGGCCCCAGAGAGGTGATGTGCCCATCTGTTCCAAGTCCCTCTAAAGCTTGATCTCTAACCCTTCTGTCAATGCCCTCCCCATCTCCAACCCCCCACACAAAGAAGGGGCCATTCAGATTTCATATAAAAAACTCAATAGAAAAAATAAACAGAAAAACAGATCACATATGACATGTCCCAACTGCTCTGAGTTCCACACAATTATTCTTCTTTGAGTAGATAAAAATATAATTCCATACATAGGAATTGTGTGTGTGTGTGTGTGTGTGTGTGTGTGTGAGTGTGTACACATACATATATGACAGCTCTCTATCTACCTACCTACCTCCTTCCTGCCATTTCAGAACTATTAGAGAAAGCAGCAGGGATGGGGCTGTGTAAACGGTGCTCCTCATTCGTGTTCAGACAGCCCACTTTCAAGCATGAAACTTCATTTAGGATTCACAGAGACGTTGGGATAGCACACTGTTCAGAGCCAAGAAAGGTAACAAATAAATATCATCTTCATCTTCATGCCACCTGCAGAGGCCCTTCCCCCAATTCCATCTTACCCCAGATATGTTCTGGTTTTTTGTCTAGAACAGCACAGGATAATCCTTGTAGAATCCGAGCCTGGGCCTCAGTCACCCCTTAACATAAAGAGAAGGTGACCCATTAAAATACTAAATGTCCAGTGACTCCTCTGGGGGCTGTCTTAACATGTATTCATTCTCTCGGTCTTTCTCCTTTTTCCTTACTCAAATTCCTTTCCCTTCCTTGACCTCTTACATCATTGCCCTTAACTAGGATCTTCCCTACCTTTTCAGAGTGTGATGGGGACTAATAAGACAAGGAAGCCACAGAGAGTACAGGAGGAGTACAAAGTGCCCCAGAGGTGGGGAGTAGGACTATGGGGGCCTTATGTGAGATAAATGGTCGCAGTAAATCCCTGTGCCCTTACAGCTTTGTCCTCCAGAGGTTTTAAGGAGGAATGCTTGATGTGTCTCACTGAACACTTTTTCCTAAACCCCTGAAAATTTCATTATGATCATTTATCTTCAAAGAAATCAAAACGCACCCCATCCCCACCTCCCATGGAAAGGTTAGGTCTTTTGCTCAAGCCTACGGACTTTAACCTCATAAATATTCCCAGCTATAAGATCTTATTAAGAAGGTATGTCTCCCAGGAGCATAAAACCATCAAGCTGTAAATTTTATTTAATTTCCCATGAGATCTTATGGCCTCATACATATAATTAGAGTGCAGTATAGAGCACTTTTTTGTGTTTTGTCAATAAATCACCAGGGAACAATCAACGTTTAAGAGGACAAGCTTTAATGATTTTTCAGACCCCTAAGCAATCGTGCCTCCACAATGGCAAGCCAGTCTTTAACCTCATCTAACTAGGACTGTGGACTGTGGCGTCAGATAGGACCCCAAACACTTAATCCTATTAGATTCCCCAGCCCAGACAATCATGGCACAATACACAGGGGACGTATTGATTTTGATGTGGCCGACAGAGAAGACAAGCCGACCTACTGACAGTGCTTTATTAAGTGTTTACAAATTAAATATCTGAAGGTCTGCAGTAGGCCCAGCTCAGTTAAATGGGCCAGGGTGAGATGTGTGACGGGACCCACAGGGATGTGTTGAATCTAGGAGGCCTGGGTAAATGACAGGGCAGGACCTACTCCCTTGACTTCTGCACTGGCTTTTCCAGAATGTAAGATGCTGTAAGAGAAATTCCATAGAAGCAATTTGCTGTTGTTTTAAAGCTTGCTTAAAAGTTTACCACAGGAGTTGACCACAAACTCATGACGTGGCATTTATCATGTCAGAATATGGTTGTTCAATGAAAACACCAACTTCAGCCTCCCTTGGTTAGGGCTCCAGAGGGAAGAATCCTGCTCCTTCGGGTTTCTCCCTGCACTGTGCTTTCTAAGCAAAGCTGCAGTCTGGCACATAAGCATGAGTCCTTCATCTTACATTTGTCCTGAGAGTTCCCTTCCCTGCTCAAAACTATTTTAAAAGGCTCCAGGTTTCTCTGCCAGGCATTCAACACTTGCCACAGTCTGTACTGGGTGTGCCTCTCACAGTGTTTTTCAACATAAGCCTTCAACTCTCACTAAACTCATCTCAGAGCCTTTACACGTGTGTGGTTCCAACAGGAACAATGTGCACTGCTCACCTCTGTATCTTTCCTCAGCAGTTTCCCTCCCCGCAAAGACTACTCCCTGCCCCAGCTGTGCAACTCACATCCCACCCAACCTTTGAGGCACTGCTTAAATTTCTCTTCCTCCTTGAAGCCTTCTCTGATCATCCTAGAAATGATGTTCTCTGAGTTCCTAAGCTTATCATTTCCTGGTGATCCTTTATGTTTTCCAGTATCTGTATCATCTCCTCAGCTGGACTAAGTTCCTGGAGTTTCCACTACACATCCTTCCCATCTCCTGCCACACAGGTACCAAGGTACGGGATCTGGCACGGAACAGGGCTGTGGGTTGACGGACTCACCACCTGACTGATCAGGTGCTCTTGGGTATGTGTATCATCTTATGTCCAAGAGCACCTGATCCCAAGACACTCAGGAAATGAGGGCGAAAAGATGACTAGGTGCATTCCCCTTATGGATTGGTCCCTCCAGTCCTTTGCTCAAAATGTAAAGAGGGAAGTGGGAATGAATGAGCCTTAAGAACTTGCTCTGTTCTGTGACTCTGTTCTGTTCTGTGACTCTGTTCTGTCAAAATAAGTATGCAAGGATACGGCCATGTAGATTGGCAAAAGCATGTATCCTGCTATTTTATCACCTTTTTTCTGTGCTATTTATACCTCAACATTCTAAATGACCCTCAAGATGAGACACCTACTGAGCTGCATGTGTTAGACTAAAGTACAACTCAGTGTGCCAATTCAGCTCATACTCCTGGCTCAAAGTTGTCCTATGTGTATGTGCACACACACGTACACATACACTGGACATATCTGTCTAGTTTCTGCCCTTGATATCACTTGTGATAAACCCATTCCAAAAGTATAATAAAGGCTAAGAACAACTGCAGTGAGAGAGAGATCTGCCAAGATAATCTGGCCTGTTTCTTGCCTGCAAGTAATCCGACATCCTTTTCAAGTGTTCCCAGACAGCCATACCATCTCTGCCTCGGGCATCACAATTTGCCACATTTTGGGGGGACAGTCAGTGTTTAGCACAGTGCTTGGAACACAAGAAGACCTCAAAAAATGTAAGCTATTATTTACATCACCCTCATTATCATCTACCTGTCCTGCACTTACCTTTCACACTCTTATACCTTGGTCTCTCTGGGCCCCGGGTTTTTCAAATGAGTGGTGAAAGCTGATTTAGGGTTAGCACAGTGGTGAGGGAAACCCTGGGGACTCACACCCCCACCTTTGTTTTATAGATTAGGCTTCCCTTCCATGTCTGATATAAATTGAAGAAGAGTTCAGGAGGCAAAAAGAGCCAGAAGAACCAATGCCCTTAACCAAATCTCTAGTCTTTGGCATCATTTTTTTTCAGGTACTACCATGGTATTACATATGGCAAAAGTGATTCATGCTGGTGAATTGAAAATACATCTGCACTGTGGAAGAAGAGCTGTTCAATGCATCATCAGTAATGTCTGCTCCATGGTGTCTAGGCTACTCATGGAGGGCAGGGCTTGCGGTTGACATTGTGGACTCCGGGGAAGTGGCAAGTGTAGGAGTGTGGCTGGTGTCTTTCAGGGAGAAGTAGCAGTGCTCACTGTCCTCAAGAAAGGCTTCATGCCTCAGAGCGTGCCCTGAAGGGTCAGGGGCGGTGCTGGGCTTCAGAATCAAGCTCCATAAAACAAATGGCTGCAAATGTCCTTTCCCCAACCTTACAATGCAGTAATTCATAAAATCCTCCAAGGAACATTTTATGGCTTTATATTAATGTTCATTTAGGAAAGAAGTGAAAAGGGCATCGTCAAGATTTTAAAAAATCGTTAAAAAGGGTCCGCACTAGGGTTAACAGTGATACCTTAGCACAAAAAATGCACTGATATACCATAAAAATTGTTCTAAGGTACTATTTTTTCATCATTTTTATATGACCTCCTTTTTCTCTGCACTTAACTACTGAGAAAAAAAGTAGACTGGGTAATTAAATTTTCTCTTCATTTTCATCTTAATTCAATAAATATTAATCAAGTATTTATAATACGCCAAGTACGATGTTAAGGGTCTGGCGACATAATATCTAATCTCCACTTTCAAGGAGCTCAAAGTTTGTAGATTCATTTAAAATAATAAAACAAATGAAAGTAATAATTATCTGTGTACATGTGCAATCCTTTATGATGATCTTATATGTATTAACTTTAACTTGATTTTCAGTGTTTTGTAGCCAGTCTGCTAATAAAAAACTGGAGCAAAGAAACAAGTCATGAACACTAGTAATGGCAATAATGGGTGAAGAGCCCTTCTCCGTGCTGGAGGATGGTGTGAAGGACTCATGAGAGCCTTAAAAGAAGTTATGGTCTTGAACGAAAGAGGTGGATGACACTGGTGGTGCCACCATATTTGCATATACAACTAAGAAAAGGATAAATAGGGCTGAGTGGATTTAAAAATAAGAGAGAGAGGGGAACTACTTCCGGGTGGTAGTTTTTGGAAAAGCCTCCTGCAAGTAAGGCAGAGAGTCCCTTAGTCATTCCTTCTTCTTGATGGATGGATTCTCACCCCCTGAGTATTGGAAACGCATCTGTCAAAGCAAGCACCTGAATGGGAGGCCTCCGTGTCCAGAGAACTGTTCTACTAGCATGATGTCACAATGAAGACTCCATTAGAAGGATACACACCGAAATTCAGCAGTGGGTATTTCTGGGTGGTGGAATTATGAGTGATCTTTATTTTCTTCTCTGTACCTACCTTTATTTTTGATATTGAACACGTCTTACTCTTATAATAGAAAAGCAATCTATGTTATTTTTCAGAAGGTTAACAACCAGAACAACAGAACATAAAATGGAGAAAAGAAAATAAGATTGGGTCCGCATAGCAGTCCAGGTCATAATAGCATCCTTTCAACTAAAAGTTGTGCTTCTCACACTCATCTCTATTGCTGTGGACAGTCACAGCAATTCTTCCCACGGGACTCTTGGTGCCACACTTGCTGGCATATCAAGGGTCAGAACCACACTCACAGATCCTCATCTGTGGGGCAGCAGCTGTAGATCATCACTGTTGACCCTGGTCAAGTTTGGAGGATGGTGGAAAAGCAGCAGGATTGTGGAAGAAACAAAGTCTTTTCCCTGGATGACCCAACATCTCTGGTGAATGGGTAGAGTATAAGCTTATCTTTTGCTATTTTGTTGTTTCTGAGCTTGGGAAGGAAAGTAAACCTGTGGATTCCCAGTACACATCAAGCTTGGAGGCCTTTTAATCACATCATTTGACGATCACAAAACTCTCCCAAGTCCTTTAAGTATGTTAATGATCTGAGATTTAATCTATATTCTTACCTAGCTTGCACAAACCTATAAATAGGCTCATCTCAGGGTTATTGCTGTTATAAATTAATTATGGAAATGTCAACCAAATCAGGTAGGTGCCAGCGGAGTAATGGGAGGGCAGCGATCCACTAAGCAGAGGGCGATTCTGAGGATGCCCTCTGTGCAAAGTTCACAGCCTCTGGCCAGGATCCATCGGCTTCCAGGGAGTTTAACCTTGAAGACACTCTGGGTTTGTTTCCTCCTGAGTAATGGAGGGAGACTGGAAAAGTGGCTTCTATGACTAGTTCTGTGCCTTCCTCTTCACAGAACCTGTTGTTTCTTTTCCCTCACTGGGAACTGTAGGCAAATTTGGCAGGCCTGCCTTTTTTCAAATAAGATGACAGATAATCTGGAGCTTATCTATATTGGGCTAATGTTAGCTACACCACTACCCCTCACTGATCCCACTGTTGGCAACTGAAAACTTTGGCTGGGGAAAGAAAAGGTGAGTAATTACTGATTCATTTAAAAGGAATGTTTTCCACAGAGAGGACATAATTGTTCTCATGAAGCCTGGAGCCAGCCTGGAATTGTCTAAAGGTGTTGGGAGGTCAAAATAAATTGTGTACTTGGACAGCAATTTCTTTCCACAGGTCAAAGTAGCGAGATTTTATCCAAAGTCGCATATCCTAGAGGACTTACAGGAAACTCTGCAAAGACCTGGCATCCTCACTGACAGAAGGGAGAGGCTATTTCAACTTGAAATTGCTGCCCTTTGGGAGGTGTTCTGGAGTCTCCAGCTCTGAACACAAATTCAAGTTCTGTGCTCAGGAAGGGATATAACAGTATGCTCACCACAATCGCAGTTCACTGAGCGACCTCAGCCGCTGTGCTTTACATTCATATTTAAATATTACAACAAATGTTTGAGCTAGGTATTGCCCCACTCATTTTATCAAGGAAAAAACAGGCCCGGAGAAGTTAACTAACTTGCTGAAGGCTATAGAGCTTGTAAGTGATAAAGTCAGAATTTGAACCCGTCTGTTACTAAAGAGATGAGCTCTTAACCACCATAATACACATGGATACGCTATAGTCCGAGTACACTCAGCACATGACTTATTAAAACATACACATACTTTTATGCCATTATAACAAACTACTGGCATGTGATACCTCTAATTTTCTTTTTCTTTCGTTTTTTTTTTTTTTTTTTTTGAGACGGAGTCTCGCTCTGTGGCCCAGGCTGGAGTGCAGTGGCCGGATCTCAGCTCACTGCAAGCTCCGCCTCCTGGGTTTATGCCATTCTCCTGCCTCAGCCTCCTGAGTAGCTGGGACTACAGGCACCCGCCACCTCGCCCGGCTAGTTTTTTGTATTTTTTTTAGTAGAGACGGGGTTTCACCGTGTTAGCCAGGATGGTCTCGATCTCTTGACCTCGTGATCCGCCCGTCTCGGCCTCCCAAAGTGCTGGGATTACAGGTGTGAGCCACCGCGTCCGGCCAGATACCTCTAATTTTCTTCTGTGTGGGGCAGATGTCTCTGGACAACTCCTTTCTCATTCAGACACCAAGGTGTCACCTGTTGGAAAGACTCTGTCTCTGGTCTTGTTTAATAGCAGTGAACAATATGGTTAACCCTCCTTAATATATTTAAAAGTCTGGGAGTGGGCAGGGCACAAGGGTAATGAAAGAGAAGCAAGAGGAGAAGCTCTGAGCTACTGGAACCCAGGGTGAGCCTCACGTGAGGGCACACGGAGCTGTCTGAGTCCCAGCACTTTGTACTCATTGCCTTGGACAAATCATTTATCCTCACTCTACAGACAAGAGCTGAGACTAAGAATGCCTAGCGCCATCTACTTTGTAGAGTTGTTATGGGGATGGGTAAAAACATGTGTAAATACCCAAGATAACTAATGTATCATCATGATCATGATAATCGGTACTTTTATTTTTTTCTGGCCCAGATCCTATATGGAATTGTATTACTGGCTGCTTTTTTTTTTTTTTTTTCCCAAAGAGACAGGGTCTTGCTCTGTCACCCAGGCTGGAGTGCAGTGGTGTGATCTTTGCTCACTGCAGTCTTCACCTCCTGGGCTCTAACAGTCTTCCTACCTAAGCCTCTGGAGTAGCCGGGACTACAGGCATGCACCACCATACCTGGGTAAGTTTTTTGTAGAGACAGGGTCTCACTATGTTGCCCAGGCTGGTCTCGTATTCCTGGCCTCAAGTGATCCTCTCACCTTGGCCTCCCAAAGTGCTTGTATTGCAGGAAGCCATGGCACCTGGCCTGTATTAGTAGACTTTCCATGTGGCTTCGTCTTACCCTCACTCAGACTATACATTCCCTGAGGGCAGGATGTCTCATTTATACTGCCTGTGTCCCTTGAAGCACTCAGCACACAGATTTCTTGACCAATAGCATATTTCTTTTCAAATGGACTTAGTAAGTTGTAATTGAGCACCACTCTATGTGAGGCACTGTGGGGAAAATTAACACAGTTTATAAGTGATTGAGTGCCGTGGGGGAAATAACCAAGTAGAAGATGTGATCCCAGCCATTTAGGTCTTTAAATGGACCTAGGAGCACTAGGTGCAAAGCACTAATGAGAAATAAAACTAGTCAACAGTATGAGGGGGGAAAGGTGGGAATGTGGAAAAGGCCCTGATATAATGGAGAGAGAAAGATCACTTCTGGTTGGGGAAGACTTCATGACAGAAGAAGGACTTGAGTTGAACATGAAGGATGATAAGGACTGGATTCAATTTCATGCAAAGATCTTTACTAAACCAGTTTCCCCGCCTCCTCAAGTGAAAAGTTTTGCATGTTAGGGATAGGTGAGCTTTGCCTTCCTATAAAAAAAAACTCTCGGAATGAGCTGTCTCTAGCCATGGGGCAGAGAGAGTGCAGACAGGAGGCCCTCCGCACATCAGAATGGCAGATATCCAACATGCCAGGACCCTGGGCCGAGATCCAGGAGTTCAAAACCTGCCACGTCTTAGGAAAAAGAACAACGAACAAACAAAAAAGCAGATATAAATGTCACTGCCCTCTAGGGTAACCTGATTCTAGGAAGGTTACAGGTTCTGTTTCAGTGGAGATGGAGATGGGCCCCCAGATCTCCCCGAAGGAGTATAAGCCAGACCTAAACCCAGGGAAAGGAAAACATCCTGTTTCCTGATCAACAGCTTCCGTCATAAAGTGCTTTAGGGTCTGTTTCCTGGTCCCTCACAGTGGGTCCTAATTAAATGGGTTTTCCTGCATGAGTTCTTGCATCTCTGGGGATATCTATGGCTGACAGGGAATAAAACTAAAGGCTATAAAATCATGATGGTGAACAACGGCTTAAACTAGACTCAATGGCTTAAACTAGACTGCCCACCCTGAACTGTGCTTTCCCTAAATAAGATGAATAAATGAGGTAAATGGAAAGGAGTTTTATATGCCTCTGTGGGCGGTTATTCTTATATTTTCCTTATTTCAGGGGGTAAGAAGGCTAGTACTATAAAGAGTTCCAAAAGCCAAGCTTTGAACAGATGGATAGTGAGTTCTAAATACTAATTAGGATGTTTTAGGGAGCAATGAGGACCATGACTGTTTTAAGACAAAGAGAGAAGAAACTGCGTGAGTCTGGAGTCAGCCTCTGGAAGCATCGGGACCTGACTGAGAGCCTCCCAGAAGGCTGGGCTTACAAGTGACAAGTGCTACATGGACACAGGCACAGAGGGCAGGTGGGGAAGGCTGCCCTGGGGGGCACCACAATGAAAGCGAGTAAACTTCATCTTGTGAGTCAGATTACCTAATTACGTGTTGCCCTCTGTGAGAATTCTTTGGCCCACAGCCTTTAGATCAGTCTTATTTAAATGCTCCAACCTGTCCTCTATGCACTATTTGTAATTAAAGGAGCTTTCGATGCCAGAGTGCATCAGGGGTTGGAATATCCCCTGAAGCCAGTTTGGTCTGTGGTAGACGATTCCTGAGGGATGGCTGAGGCCAGGATGAGTCTATGGGCAAAAGAGTTGGGGCTGCAAAGGTTAGCAGATTTTTAACACATGGGAAGTCTCTCTCCTCTGCCACACTCGAAGAAGCTGGGATGATTTTATCTGGTGAGCTAGCAGATTTCCTCGAATTGTACGATCTGGTAACATAGGACCTTCACCATTGAGAGGCATGAGTGTGTCTAATACCTTAGACCCAGGACACACGATGGGATGGAACCAGGCACGCATGACCCAGCGTGTTTGATGCTCTCACTTCTGTTAAGAGAGATCCTAGCTTAAAAAGAATCATCTGGGGTGCACTTCCATCCTAAGTAAAAACACAACAAAAAACCCAACAAAAAAGTCCCCCCTCCCCCCCACAAAAAACACACAAACATTCTCTAGGCACAAAGCACTCTCTTGACTCCAGTGAGGAAGGGGTGAGCCTGCTACGGCTGTGTGGCCCTGTGCTTATGGAAGGCATTTAGGAACCAAGCTGCTCCCACAGGATACGAGAGGCCTGGACATATTCTTAAGCAAGTCAGATTCATGCCATTTCATTAAAATCAAAATGAAATATCACTTCATCATGATGCCCTTGGTTTTGTGCTCTTAAAACCAGATTCATGCTGAACTCAGTACACAGACCAACTTACGGAGTCCACAGAAACTGATAAAACTAGTATTTTGTAGTGACCTGGTGAGGAATGGCTGCCCATAAACAGAGGAGGGATTTGCTAACTATGCAGGTTTGTTGCCAGGCCATTATGGCTTATTTAAAACAGGCTAACGTTTACTCTGGTTACATGCTGAAATTCATAAAACTTTTGAACATGTTATGCTAGTCTTATAAAATTGGAATGTATGTGTACAGTATATTTTAAAGACGTTCAAATATTAAGCATTTCACACAAGCTGTGAAAAATGCTTGGCTCCCCTCCCCCGTCCTTCCCGTCTTCCCTATTTCAGCATCAAATGTTATTCAGGGATAATGAAAAACAGAGAAGTCTATGCCTGAATAACTAGGCTGTCTAACTGCATTACGGGAAAATGAAAGATCAGACTGTGATTGGAAAGAGCCAACTTAACAGCTACAGAGCCTCAGGAAGGACATACATCTTGTAACCAACGAAGTTTACTGATGTAGCCCCCTTGATACCTGATTCAGTGCCATAGTTCTGGTGATAGAAATTTAATTTCTCTCTATTGAGCTCCACAAGGATGGTATTCAACTGGAGGGGTTAAACTTAACATGAAACAAGGATCTGAGGCCCTTTCTGTGATGTCTAATCCAATCAGAGATGACAGAGTGGTAAGAACAGGAGCTGGCCAGATCTCAGAAACTAATGTTTTTCTGCAAATATGCCTGTTTCTACTTACAGGTCTATTGCCCTAAAAATGCAGACCAGTGTGTTGAAGTATTGATTATGAATTGTGAGTCTCCTAAATCCTTTTAAACAAAGCTTACCTCATTGTAGTTCCAGCATTCTTATCCCCATTAGCAAATACATTTTTAATGGCTGGTGATTATTTAAAAAAATATTTTAGTACACTTACATGCAAATATAGTGGATATAAATCAGTTACAATGTAAACATTCTAATTCTCCATGTTCACCCATTTCCCCAGCAACTGGGTAGAGCTCTTGGCTTCAGAAAGCTCATTAGAGAATGCTCTTCTATGATATGAGATTGTAAGTTACGATACTGGAAAAAAAAAAAAAAAACCCACCCCCAAACAGAAGCCCCAAAACCCAAACAAGAAACAGAACAACTTGCCTGCTGATATATAAATTGGACATGGCTAGGAATTCTGATTTGGGGTTCTCTCATATAAATCGTAACTCAGTCCATCAGTCTGTTCTCAGGAATGGGAGTACAGTGGGATGTGGCACATTATGTAAAAGCTATGCCAAAGGACTCTAGGACTATCCAAGGGTGAAAAGTAGCACGGTGACAATTTAATTTTATTCTCTACAGTTTGAAGTGTGATGGGAACCATTCTGAATGGCCAGTACCCAGAGCATGTGGGAGGAGGGGGCTATTTTCATTTTTTAGAGCCCAGACCACTGTGTGCTGGCCCACTTGAGTAACTGAATGGGTGCCTTTTTGAGGGCAAGGGCAGGCTCCAGCCATAACTGACCTCTCTGCCCTCATCTCCCAGTGCTCTGGCTCTCTCTGATTTCACTCTGGCCCGGTCAGTCTACTTGCTATTCCTCACACACACTACCATGGACACTGCTACCTTACCAATCCCTGTGCACACTGCCTGCAACGCTGTCCCTCCCGACCCGCCAACCCCACCACACATACACCCACCGGATCCATATCTCACCTCTTTCAAATCTTTGCTTAAACGCCACCTTCTCAGCAAGGCCTTCCTTACATCCCTCCTCACTGTATTTCCCTCCCTGCTATTTTTCTCTCTATAGCACATCATCTCACACCAATTAGTCTACATACTTCAATGTTTTTGTCTCTCTCTCCCCACTATTAGCTCCAGGAAGGCGGGGTAGAGGTATTAATATCCCCAGTGCCGATAATAGTGCCTAAAATAGGGTAGGCATACAAAAAAAATTTGTTAAAAAATCAATTGAAATTAGGGAGGCTGATACAATGATTTTGAGGTACCTGGAATATAGAACTAAAAATTTTCTTACACATCTCAGAGTCTTCATTTATGAAAGAAGGACACACCTGCTTTTTAAATGTTTTCAACATCCTCTGAAAAGAAAACCAAGTCCTTAATTTGATTCGAGCCATATTTCCCCCTCCCTCCCTTTCCCCCATTCTACCCCCAGCCAATTCTGGATGCCTTTTTTTTTTTTCTTTTCTTTCTAAAGATTGGTATTCAGAAAGTCATGAGAAACCTGCATGAAAGAATGGCCATGTTTTGTTGATTATAGCCATAAACTCTAGAAACAGTATATCCAACAGGGACTTATTCAAATACCAATTGAATTGGAACCTCCTTCTTCAAGAATCCTTCTTTCAACAGCCTTTGTGCGGTGAAATAGACATATCCAGTGGGCTGCTGGGTTAATTACAGCTCTGCATAACTCTAACTGTCCCAGGGGGAAGAGCCCGGCTCGCCTGGCCTGTCTAAAGGTGTCACTTGCTTGACTTCCTTCTTGATCTCCTTATATTATTTCCAGCCTGCCCTTCCTTCCCCGGGAATGATTCCCTGTAAAGATATCCAGGAAGTTTGCAGGCTGAAACACACTGCTGGGGGTCAGATCCCCATGGCTTTTCTTGCTGACACAGACTACTAGACAATGCCCTTTGTTGCCAGTTTGGCTGGAGGGCAAAAGAAAGGGGAGCAAGGGGAGAACCAGTTCAGATGCTGCTGTTCCAGGTGGGGTTATAGACCATCTCTACAACCACAGGCTTCTATTTCTCTGCCTCTTTTCTCCTGCTGATTCTCTCCCCGCCTCCACCCTCTTTCCTTTATCAGACTGCATTGTGCCCGCTTACTGACTTAAGTCTCTACATAACTACACCCAAAGCTTATCCAGCCTCAGTTTACATACACGTCCAGGGATGAGCCGGATGCTGTGTGGGCCCAGTCCATGTTTAGATAGCGTTGACTCTAGGAAGCATATTTTATATATGGAAAAGAAATCTGTCACAGTACTAACTGCTGTGGCCAAATTTAATCTCCTCTCTCTCTATTGAGCAGACTTCCAAACATCCAGATCCAGTGATTCACCTTGACCATGAGGCTTTCTTTACCTTAAACATCCTTATTTCCATCTGCCACATCTCCTGGGTTTTGAGTTTTCACAGTGGGGTGGAAGGTCAGATACTAGAACTGGTTCTCTGATGTTCCTTTCTCTGTTGGGTGGGGCTGGCAGTGGCCAGCTGAATAAGGTGCTGAGGTCATCCAGGAAGCTTTGTTAACCACTTGGTTCTTATCCTAAAAGACTTCAGAGATTGGACAGGGGAGGGGGGATAAAAACCAATCCCTACCAGCCACTGTAAATACCAAATACCATTTAATACTGTTAGTTTTTTCCTCAGGCAAATAACACTGTTGCTAACATTAGGGTGAATCTTTACTAAAATGTCTAGGCCATTCTCGCATCTACCATTGCTAAGCCATGTGTCTCATGCTATCCCTGAAGAGCCAGCCCATCACACTGTGCTAGGCTTATTTCCAGACTGAGTCTCTAAAACCATGAACTGGCTGGGCGTGGTGGCTCACACCTGTAATCCCAGCACTTTGGGAGGCCAAGGCAGGTGGGTCACCTGAGGTCAGGAGTTCCAGACCAGCCTGGCCAACCTGGCGAAACTCTGTCTCTACTAAAAATAAAAAATTAGCCGGGTGTGGTGGCGGGTGCCTGTAATCCCTGCTACTCGGGAGGCTGAGGCAGGAGAATTGCTTGAACCCAGGAGGCGGAGGTTGCAGTGAGCCTAGACCACATTACTGCACTCCAGGCTGGGCAACAGAGCAAGACTCTGACTCAATTAAAAACAAACCAAAACAAACAAAAACAAACCACGAATCAGATCTTATCAATTATATGGCAAAAAACCTTCCAGTGGCTTCCCTCTCCCTCGGGACATCTGAAATCCCCTATAGCCTGCAAGCACAAGCCGTGCTCTGGCCTCTCATGCTTGCCCTCACTGATATCCAGCTACTCAGGCTTTCTAGAGATGCCAAACATGTTCCAGCCTCAGGGCCTTTGTTCTTGCTGTTCCCTCTGCCAGGTAGAGTTCTCCCCCAGATTTGTGGGTATCTACCTGCTTCTCTTTATTTGGGCCCTTCCTTAGAGAAGCTGCCCCTGATCACTCTATCATAAATGGCACCCACGTCACACCTTGCTCTTATCTCCTTAGCCTTTACATTTTTCCTCCATATTCTTTACCATCATCTGACATTGTATGCAGACACCACGCACATTTCTTCACCGCTCACCATTTGTACTAGGAGAATCAACCCAGAAGTGGCTGTTCCGTGATGAGTGTATGACTGGCATGTAACAGACACTCAAATACTTGTTGACTGTATGAATGAGTTTTCTTTTTTAAATTCTGACTTGGCCATCTGAAGCTATCTGTTTTCCTCACAACTTTCTGCCTTCTGCAAATGTGGTGCAGAATAACTATTATCCAACTACTGACGATAATTTCATATAGGGCAGAGTCCCATGACATAACTGTAGAGGGACCATCAACTCGGACAGTTCAAGAAATTCACCAATTTGCTGCAGCCACTCCACAGATTCCCACCGAATCCACAAAGGCTTCACAAAAGACCTTGTTGTAGACCTTGAGAAGAGGGAGGAAGACCGCCCTTTCCACTTTCGGTATCCGCCTAGTAAGCTTGTTTAAAAAAGGCGCTAAGCTCCAGTGACAAGTCTTAGTGACCTGACTCTTTGAATCCTGCTTCCTCTTCACCAGCCTGCTCCATGCTGACCGGGTCTAGGATCTGTAGAGCACCTTACGCTCACTGACCTGTGGCTACCGAATACTCCTTTCTCTTTAAAAAGTTCGGAGTGCATCTGCTCCCCTCTAGTCTCCCAGCCTCTCTCCTGATGTCCCACCTTTCTCCAACATCTCTGGCAGGGAGGGGTCAGTGATTTCATTTACAAGATCTCTCCGTATGTGGGGAGGTAACTTGTCCAGGTCAGGAAAACCTGAGCTCATTTAAATCTTCTTGGATCTAAACTCCCTTTAAACCAAGAAAATTCTTTTTTTTTTTTTTTTTTTGAGCTGCCCGCCACCACGCCCGGCTAGTTTTTTCTATTTTTTTTTTTTTTTTTTTCTATTTTTTAGTAGAGACGGGGTTTCACCGTGTTAGCCAGGATGGTCTCGATCTTCTGAGCTTGTGATCCGCCCGTCTCGGCCTCCCAAAGTGCTGGGATTACAGGCTTGAGCCACCGCGCCCGGCCAAGCCAAGAAAATTCTATACTTTTCCTTCTAAAGATCATATTCTGGACAGGAAGGTAGAGCAGGAGGTGAACCTCTCTGCCTTCTCTGGGTCATCCATCAATACCACACCTTCCGTCCAAGGACAAAGCCTCCCTCTTTTCTTAATCTTGATCAGAACATAAAAAGCAAAAATTAAAACAAAATTACGCCGAAAACCCTACTAATCCTTAGGATTTCTGGGAGCTTCAGTTAATACGGACACTATTCTCCTAGTCTGGGTCACATATTTTCCTTCAAATCGCCCTCACTGGTTATTGCATGTAAGCCCCATCTCTCGCCTTCACCAGAGCCGACTATTGAGTCAAAATAACAACTCCAAGGCTGCTGGAGTCTCTTGGCGTCCTCCTTCAGCCTCAAGCCTCAGAATCTTCTTGTCTTCTCTGGCGCATGTCAGATAAGTCCTCAACTTTGTATCTGAAGGTGGGGTGATTACTTTCTCCCGCTCACATTTCACCAAGCAATTCCTTTTTGGAAAGGAGCAGGACAGAATTAGACCTTGCTTCCTCCTACCTCTAGGAGAAGAAATGCCCAACACATGTCAAGAATCTATCAGAAGTGCTGGCTTTGGACCCCAGTCCCTCTAGCAGTGGAGATTAAGGACAGCCTCAAGCATCAAAGTCAGGCCTGTGAGATGTCAGTGCTGCTCACCTGCTTAGTATTGTGATATTTTGTTAATTTACTTACTCTTACCAGGGCTTACTTTCCTCACATATAAAATGGGGATAATGAAAGCAATCACCCTGTTAGGCTGTGTAAGAATTAAGTGACATAGGCCGGGCACGGTTCACGCCTGTAATCCCAGCACTTTGGGAGGCTGAGGCGGGCAGATCAGGAGATCAGAAGATGGAGACCATCCTGGCTAACACGGTGAAACTCTGTCACTACTAAAAGTACAAAATATTAGCCGGGCATGGTGGTGGGCACCTGTAGTCCCAGCTACTTGGGAGGCTGAGGCAGGAGAATGGTTGGAACCCAGGAGGCGGAGCTTGCAGTGAGCTGAGATGGTGTCACTGCACTCCAACCTCGGCAACGAGCAAGAATCCATCTCAAAAAAAAAAAAAAAAAAAAGAATTAAGTGACATAATACAAGAAACTTCCCACAAAAAATCAAAGAAGTAAATAAATACACTGTTTGACACAAAAAATATTCAATAAATACTAACAGTTAAATTTTTGTTATGCCTCCAATATGGCACCTGTTTCCCTCCCAGTTGATTCCAACCTAAACTCACTACTTTCTCTGCCTACTGCATCAGATTTTCATCCTAGGTCTCATCCCATCAAGTTTCAGTCCTACCCAATGAGGTTATTTACTTGGCCAGAGGCAGATAGAGGTTTTCTGGAGTCTGAAGCTTAAACCCTTGTGGAGGGTGCTTTTTAAGAAAATGAATACGAAGTTATGAATATAAAATTAGGTATGAGGCCTTGGATGAGATCCCAGCAAGTGAAGGGCCTTGAGGCTTTCAGCTATTAGCCCGGGTGAATCCACCTCTGTTTACACCCTTTTTATGCCTGGTGCAGTAGAGAGATCAAAGGCTGTGTGGAAGTCAGACGTTTATCTCAATCACTTTGGAGTCTCTATTTCCTGGTTTGTAAAATGAAGAGAATAATGTCTCATTTAGTTCCCACAACCAACCTAGGAAGTAGATAATTGTTTTACATTCTCTTCCATCAGTTGCCAAATCTCACTTATTTGATCTCCAAGATGAATTTAGTTCCTTTTCTTCTCTCAGCCCCCACACTGCCTACTCTGAGTCACCATCCTCTCTCACCTGGGTAACAGTCTCTCCTCGCTGCTGATCTTCACTCTGGCCTCCCTCAAGCTGTCCTCCACACTGCTGCCAGAGTCATCGTTTAAACGACAAATCTGGTCATGTCTATCCCTGCTTTAAATGCTCCACTGACTCCCAATTGATCTTTTCAAGACTAACTGTACACACCCGCACACACGCACACAATCTGTTACTTAATGTTTTTGTCTCACACTAACGTTTAAAATCAATACATTTTATTTAACAGGTATTTTGAAATTGTGAACAGATATTATTCACTTTATTTATATATACGTGCATGGAATAGCTATAGAATTGATCATGTATTTTGTCCACAAAGAAAACCTTAACCAGTAGAGGAAAGTGGAGTCTATAAAGGCTGTATTTCACCTTACATTTTAAGGGCAGCGAACATGCCCATTTTGTTTGCTGCCGCATCCCAAAAGCCTTATTCACTACCTAGCAGAGAGTAGGTTTTGGTAAATACATGGCAAAGGAAAGAAAAAATGAATGCATGAATAACAGATACCAGTAGCTAAGCTGCTTTTCACATAGAAGATACTGAAATTCACTATGACAATGTTCTGAGTATTCTTAGATTGAGAGGCAAGAATATAATTACTGCATAATTATTATTTCATATTAATCATTAGGTACCAAAAATGTCCTCCTTCCCATGACATAACAATTTATTCCATATCAGCTGGTTTCATGGTCTATCGAGAAGTGCTTCTTCTTCAACATGAAGGACTCTTGTTTGGGTGGGTGTCCCTTTGGGTTACCTAGTTTTCCTAGATGTATAAGACGTGTTCCCTTGCTGGTTAAGAGTCTGACACTAGTGTCATTTTAAAATCACTGACCACACAGAGTCAGCTATCTCTGTTTTCTCCACCATGTTCCAGGTCAAGACGATATGGTGAAAACACCACTTGCACCGCCTATCCACCTCTACCTACCTCCTGCCCGAGACTTTCCGTCCTAAATGTGCTTCCCTGACTTCTGTTCCAGGCTCCACAGTTGTTGTCCCTCCCTCTACCCTGCTGGAATCCCTCCTGCCCACTTGCATGGGGGTATACAGACAGCTGGGGCTTGCCTCCTGGAGCAAGAATAGCACGATTACTCAGGCCCCCTCTCAGCTTTGTACTGCTGGAGAAAGTAACATGTGTTGTATGTCTAGGGAAACTAGGCTGTCCAGAGGGACATCCACCCAATTGCGAGTCTTTGTGGTAATCCTGATGACCTCCCAGGTTTACTGCAGCAGCCCACAGACCTACAGGGAATATGAGGCAGAGGATCCTCTTCATGGGGCCCCTCTATTCCCTGATTCTCTCCCTCATGTCAGAACGTACTCCACTGGCAATTACCTGCAAATTCCCACCAATTATCATCAGCCCAATGACCTCAAGAGGCCAGCTTGTAAGCCACCTTGGAAATAAAGAAGAAAATATCCAAGGATTTTACCTCTCCTCACATTTCTCCAGCTTCTGGCCAATGTGAAGGAATTTAACATGCCCCATAGCCCGTCCCAAACTATGAAGCCTGATTTTTCATTGGGTCATGAGATATTTTGTCTCCTACTGAGAGGTTTCAGGCAGTTGTGAGCAGCCTGGAGAGACACCGTTGGGATAGTCCTTCCAGACCTCTCCAAATCATGTCACTATATATGTCACAGAGCCGAGTGGCTCCTCCAACCTGCTTTCTCTTCAGTAAAGGGAGGCAGAAGAAAACTTCCTGAGGCCAAGTCCTTCTGGTGTTTTTCCTCTCACAGTTCCAGGACCAAACTGAGGTGAGGGCAGAGGGTTGAGAAAAGCTTCATTCAACCTCTGAAAGTCAGTAGAAGTAGGCTGACTGGTGTGCTTCCTTGATTTTTCTTTTCTCTTTCCCTCTCTCTAAAAATGGGAAGCAGGAGGAGCTAAGGATGCCATAAATGAGAAGAAAGATGCCAGATGGAGGGAGGCAGAGGAGGTAAGAGAGATAATGATGAGGGCACAATGCCCAAGTGCAGAAATAGAGGAATGGGACTTGCTCCTCCAAAGTGAAACAAGCCGTAAACAATAAAGAAATCCCAGAATAACCGACATGAAAATTTCTCATCCTGTTATCCAAGACCCTGAAAGTGTATTAACCTAGACCCACCTCAACCTCGCCGACCTCATATTCCAGTTAACCAGAAAACACACTCCTTTTCCACAAAACCGTGCTGATTACCATTCCAACTACCTAGAGCATCTTTCTCTGGCACTTTCCAAAATAAACTCATACCTTAACCCCAATCAATGCCAGCCCTCTTGGGACATCTCTGGCCCTTATAATATTAGGTAATGAATGCAACCTTCTAGCAGACTAATTGTACTAGCGGTGAGACCCTAGGCAAGTTACCTAAATGTTCTGGGCCTCAGTGACCTTATTTATGAATAGGATGATAAAAATGGTACTTACTTTATTGTGCTGATGCCAAGATTAAAGAACGTGGCTTACGTGAAGTGCTTAAAAGTATCTGGCATACAACAAATGCTCAACAAATGCCACGGTTTATCACACATTCTTGTACTTGACTGTGTGTTGCTCTGAGTGACTTGGGGATAGATTCATAACTGTCTCCTCTGTTTTCTCAAGCAGGCTAGGAGCTCCTAGAGAACAGCTGTTATGCCTAAAACCTACTTGAGGTACTCCAAAGCTGTGCACATAATAGGGACTGAAAGAGTTCCGGAAGAGCAGTATCACTGAGCATCTACCATGTGTTAGGCAATGCAATAGATGGTGAAGAGACAAGAACGAAGCTCTGCGGGGCCTACCTCAGGGTCACAGGGAGTGTGGGAGGAGGCAAACATTTTCTAGATTAACACGCCCCCCCTTTCCTGTGCCTGCTCCCACATCCTTTGGGAAGAGGCTGGTGGCATGCTTGCATTTGTACTCAGCACAGCTACAGATTTGTTGAACATTGTGTTTTGATTAAAAATTAATAGCTGCATTTGACCCACATGGATTAATTTTACTTTCTCTAAGTATCCCCTTAATTGACAAACTACCATTAGGTGAAAGAACCAATTAAACTGAGCAAACTACTCCCTCCGCCAGTCTTCATCCTCCTTCCTCCCTCTCCATGGTGTCCTGCCTGAATGTTTTAATAGACTATTTCCATACTAGCACAATGAGATTAATTACTCAGCAAACACAGAAGAACAAAGGTGGGAGGTGTGCTCCATGCGGTGCCAGGCCTTGCTCAATCTACCAAAGAGCAAGTGGGTGAAGACCTGGGGAAGGGAAGAAAGACAAGCGATCCACTTCCATGACCTCCAAAGATTGAGAAGTGTGGTTCATGTCAATTAATTGGCACTCCCAAGCTTATCAGCCATCAGAGGCTGCTCAATGTGCTGATTTATCACAGTTTGGCAAAACTCCTTGATCAACTCCCTGGAATATGCTGGCAAGGTTATTCTAATAACAAGCTGGACAAAGTCCACTTCTTGTGCACTGCAACAACTACTCCAACGTCCTACCAAGGGGACATGAAACTCCTTCTCACGTTAAAGTCAGAATGTTAAATGGGAAGACTATGCTTATCTGGGTCTTAAGAACAGAAAAATACAGCTGGGCCCTAAAGAATACTTTCTGCTATGGTTTCCTACAGGTTTTTACATTTTACTATTAGAGTGTCTCTGTGCTCCTTTTTGAGGCTCTGCCAAAGTGAGTGAACAGGAACACTGTACCTTTATTGTGGCTGGAGAGCTCCAAGAAACTTCTACTAGAGATGGGTCCAAAACAACTCACTGCCCTGAAACAGGAGATGTGTAGACCTAAACCCACCTTTCATCTGGAGACTCACAGGCCTACGCCTTTCTAGTGAAAGTATCTGAAACCAACCAAATTTGCCAGTTAAAATTTAGGCACAGGTAGTTGGAGAACCAAATGAGTGATGATTGACTTTGTTCTCCCCAGCAGATTTTTTTTTTTTTTTTGAGACGGAGTCTCACTCTATCACCCAGGCTGGAGTGCAGTGGCCCAATCTCAGCTCACTGCGACCTCTGCATCCCGGGTTCAAGCAATTCTTCCTGCCTCAGCCTCCTGAGTAGCTGGGACTACAGGCACCCGCCACCACACCTGGCTAATTTTTGTATTTTTAGTAGAGATGGGGTTTCACCATATCGTTCAGCTTAGTCTTGAACTCCTGACCTCAGATGATCCACCCACCTTGGCCTCTCAAAGTGCTGGGATTATAGGTGTGAGCTACCATGCCTGACCCAGATATTTTTTTTTTTTTCTTTTTTTTGAGACGGAGTCTCGCTCTGCCGCCCAGGCTGAAGTGCAGTGGCCGGATCTCAGCTCACTGCAAGCTCCGCCTCCCGGGTTCTCGCCATTCTCCTGCCTCAGCCTCCCGAGTAGCTGGGACTACAGGCGCCGCCACCTCGCCCGGCTAGTTTTTTGTATTTTTTAGTAGAGACGGGGTTTCACCGTGTCAGCCAGGATGGTCTTGATCTCCTGACCTCGTGATTCGCCCGTCTCGGCCTCCCAAAGTGCTGGGATTACAGGCTTGAGCCACCGCGCCCGGCCGACCCAGATATTTTTTTTAGTGGCAAGATCCAACGGTGAGACTAGGAGATCTATCTAGATTAATGATCATGCCATGGTTGTACATGATTACAACTATAGGATGTAGAAAGAAGTGCAGGAAATAACATTTTTTTAAAAAAATTGGAAGGCCCTTAGAAATGATTTACTTGGCTAGTTTCTCCTCCAACATTTTATTATGAAAAATTTCAAACATATAGAAAAGTGGATTTTAGAGTGAACACCTATATACCCACCACTGACTTTATTAACACTGTACTACGCTTACTTTATCATGTGTCTCTCCATCTAGCCAGCTCATTACGTATTTATCAATCCATCTTTTTAATTGCCTTTTCAAAAAACGAAAAACCCTAATCAAACCCTATCTGCTTTATTTTATTATTTTTATTTTGTTTTTGTTTTTTTGAGATGGAGTCTTGCTCTATCACCCAGGCTGGAGTGCAATGATCTAGGCTCACTGCAACCTCCGCCACCCAGGTTCAAGCAATTCTCCCGCCTCAGCCTCCCGAGCAGCTGGGACTACAGACGCGTGACACCACACCCGGATAATTTTTGCATTTCTCATAGAGATGGGGTTTCACCATGTTGGCCAGGCTGGTCTCAAACTCCTGACTGCAGGTGGTCTGCCTACCTCAGCATCCCAATATGCTGGGATTACAGGTGTGAGCCAGTGCACTCGGCCCCTTTCTGCTTTAAAAAGCTATTTAAAAAACACTTTCTCAAATCATCTTTTGAGAAAGGGCAATGAAACGGATAAAAATCAAGCTTCTCGGGTTGATGCAGAGTTAGAGTTAGGCGCCTGATGTCCTGACAACTCACGCCCACCTCCACCTGCCCCCAGGTGCCAAGGAGGACCCTGAGAAATGACAGATAACTCCTCACCTGGCAAACAGACCTGGGAAGGGTGTGGTTCTATCCTGCCACACCCTTGTTATGTGTCCTAGGGTAACTTATCTCATTACTGTTCGGTTTTCTTGGAAAGAGGAGATGATAATTACACAAACCAATTCAAAACTAGCAACAAATTCCTGGTACATAGTAAGTACATGCTTTCTCAATGTTAGCTGTCACTATGATCATTACTAGTATTAACAACATTATCATTACCACCATATACCTTAGAGAGAATGAAGCTTCAAAGCGGATGCGCACATAAGAGGAAAATGGTGGGAAGCCTGGGTGGGAACGCAGGGACTCAGATCCCACTGCTGAGCCCATCGTCAGCCTTTGGTAACTAAGTCAAGCTCACAGTGGTATATAAATGAGAAAAACCCCTGTGTCCTCCTTCTCTCGAAGGGATGGTTTAAAGATTAAATGGGAGGGTAAGTACAAACATTCAGGAAGCAAAATTTCTGCAGCAATTCGAAGAGTTCCTATTGATACTATTAAAGGTGTTGTTCCAGGCACTGATGAGCTGTGATAGCCACGATGCCACTTGAAAAGAAAGAGTTCCTTTTTTCTGCCCTTAAGTTAGCTACACAAGTTGTTCAGGGTAACTTTTCCAACACTCTTATTACTGCCGTCATCTTCCCCTAAAGCAAAATCTCATCATCCTGTTTCTCCATGAAACCAAACTAAACCAAAGCTTCAACTAACCCAGGGGTTTTTCAAGGTCCTTTATGACCTGACACCCAAATGCCTTTCTAGACTTATCTGTCACCACTTACCTTCTTCCCTTCCCAAACCCAGGGCTCATACCTGCCAGCTCTCCCAGTCCCCTAGTTCTTCTGGGGCATACCATCCCATTCCATGTGTCTGTGATTTTGCAGAGCCGAGAAACGCAGGACTGACTGGGTACCAGCAAGACACCATGCAGGCATTTTTACGAGCTTTCTCACACTAAAGCATACTAAAGGGCTGTGAACACTTCCCATGACACCTTACAGACCAGGAAATGGAGATAGAGACAGTTGAAATAAATTAAGCCAGGCCTAAGGGCTGATAAGTGCCAGAGGCCTGATTCTCACAATTGGAAGTCGAAGTTGACCCCACTCTAAGACCAGGCTCAGCTGGGTGCGGTGGTTCATGCTTGTAATCCCAGCACTTTGGGAGGCTGAAGCGGGTGGATCACCTGAGGTCAGGAGTTCAAGACCAGCCTGGCCAACATGGTGAAACCTCATCTCTGCTAAAAATATAAAAATTAGCCAGGCATGGTGGCACATGCCTGTAATCCCAGCTACTCAGGAGGCTGCGGCAGGAGAATCATTTGAACCTGGGAAGTGGAGATTGCAGTGAGCCAAGATCGTGCCACTGCACTCCAGCCTGGGTGATACGAGTGAAACTCCGTCTCAAAAAAAATAAAAAAATAAAAAAAGACCAGGCTGTCTTCGCTGAGGTTGCCTGCCTCCTTCTTGGGCTGGGGACCTCCCAGGACATGGTCCTGCTGCCACTCCTTCAGGGAAGCCCTCACCTTTCTGGTCCCTCCTTCGACCTCCTGTGGCACTTCGCACAGACTTCAGGGGAATCAGAGAGAAGATGCAGCAACAGGACAAAGTAGGCAGGGTTCAGAGCTGGGCAGCCCTGCTTGGAATCCTGGTTTTAAACTTCACTAGTTGGTGGGGAGTTCCCTCCTCTATACAGTATGGAAAGTGATGCCTCCACCTGCTGTGGCTGTGGGAGTGACTGACTGAATGAAGTAAAGCCTATTGGGTGCCTGGTCCACAGAGGGTTGCTTGTTCAGTGTTAGACACCCCACCCTTCCGTAGAATTGTTATGTTCCTGTTGTAAAGACTGGACTCATAGTCATGACGGCACACTGAGGGCTGGGGCTGGCTTTGCCATGAGGACCATGAGACCCTCTGCCCCACAGTCTGGCTCTGTTGTCCTTGGCTTACCCCGGAAGGAGTCTTACTGAACCTACAGTGCGGCTCATTCATCAGGCACCCAAAGGAAGCTCCCAGGTCTACATTCCAATCCCTGGCCCATCCCCTTTGAGCTGCAAAGGAGCCTGAGGCGCTGCTTTCATTACTTCAGTTTTACAGGTAATTAAGCCCAGGTGAGTGGGCTGTGTATTTTGTAAAACACACAGTGCCTTGTCTGAGTTTAGACTTAGGTTACACTCTGAGATGGTTTCCCAAAAGTAACTGAGAACACTGGTAAGAATGTCTTCTCTGAACACAGCCAGCCAGGAGTTTTTAAAGAGCTGGGGCTCACATGGACCCTGGACTATGACAGCTTAGCTATCAGACTGGTGACTTGGCCTTGAAGTGTATGACAGTTTACTAATGGGCTAGGAACTTTGCAGAGAAACACACTCAGCTTACACCCAGAGTTGAAGGTACCACTTTTGGAAACCAAACACCTTCCATTTCTCCTGGACGCTTATTCCAGAGTCTTCCTAATCAAGAACTACATTGTGCCTCAATTTCAAGGATGGTCAGCAGACATCATTTTCCCACCACTAAATGCTATGCAGAAAGAAATCTGTTCCCACAGAATCTAGTGAGACAAAGAAGAAAAAAGCCACATGACTAATGACCCGAAGAAAAACATGGGTTTTTATAATCCAAATTAACAACTAAGGGTAGGAATATGGCATCTGTTCTTCCTCACTTTTAGGTTTAAATGAAACTCAGTCTTAGTTCTCTCTCCCCAGGAGAAATCACACAACCACAGCTAATAATGAAGAGAGTCCTGCGCCATCCTGTGTGGACTGTGTGCATTGTGTGGACTGTCCGCACACTGTGTGGACTGTGTACATTGTGGCTGTCTCCGAGAAGGCCCAGGTTGGGAGTAGGTGCAGGGAGCGACAGGCAGCCGCACTGTCCGTGGGCCTGAGATCTCGCAAGTGTCTCCAGTGTGGATGGAGCAGCTTGGTGCTGTTACCCCTCAGTGGTCCATGCTGCAGTCAGGTGGCAGCACAATTGTCAAGAAGTTCCACAACAAATTCTGGGTGACACAATCTAGCGAGAAAACACAAGCTCCCACCAGACAAGGAAATGGCTTTTCCGTGGTTTGGGTTTATTCCTAAGGTAGGGTCCCTGAGGAGAAATTCCTGAAAAAATTCCCCACCAACTGCCTGAAAACATCAACAAAGGCAGAAGGGAGGTGGAACATGCCTCCCCCTTCCCTCCACCCTAAAAAACAACTACTTCCTGTTTAAGGATCAAAAAAAGAGAGGAGCAATTCACCTACTAACAAAGCCCGGCCACTTGGCAGCCATCCAAGAATCTAAAGAGAAACCTTGAATTTTGAAAACATAATAGACAAGAGAGTCAGCTTTAGAAAAGATTTCATCTATCAGCTAACAAGAGGCTGGGGTCATGAAGTAGGGTATTCTTTATACTTGAGAGACCATGCTAAAAATCTCAGAAACGTACCAGAAGGACCGGGGCTGGGGGGAGCCAGGCGCGATGCTCTTAGCATGTAATAGAGGTTGCTGTTTCAAGGAGGCTTATCATTTCTTCTGACATCCTGACAGAAATGTGTAATATAGAAGTTTAGCAATGTGGGCAGGTTAAATTATACGAGGCAGAGGAAATCATTTCACTGTGAATTGGAGCATTGCTGTGGGCCACTCCAGGCTGAGCTGGCAGCCTCCTGCCCGGGCCCCCCCCACCCACCGCTCCTTCTAGAAGGAGGGGCGGCCTGAGGCAGGTGCAGTCTGGAAGAATGTAGGGCTCAAGGGCTCATGTTTACTAAGTAACACCCTTGAAAGGGAATTTGGCTGTTGTGGGGCTTTGTGTTCAGCCTTTTCTAGGCCCCTCTCACTCTCTTGGAAACGGGAGGCGTGTGGCCTGAGGGCACTTAGAACCAGAGGAGGACACACAAGTCCAGTGGGTGTTCCAGCAAAGCCCTCTGTTCCCTACCATTTCTCTACACCCAGGAAGTAACAAAAAAACACTGTTCAACGAAACGGCTCAGAAGATTCTGAAGGGCCTTTTAATCATCAGAGAAAGATTAAATTCCACTCAGTAAAATTTGAGTTTAGCATATTTATCTGCAGCCTGAGTCTTTTAAACCAGGCATCTGCGGCTCTGTATGGGACACATCCCTATTGAGCAGACTGACTCATTACCCCGCCATGGTAGATTCCACTGCCCCCACTGCCCCCCGCCTCTGTCCAATGCAGTCCATCCACAAGGCAGAAAAAAACTACGTATCAAGGCAACTTTCCTCATTGGGACAAAAAATACGTGTCTTTCCACCATACTTGAGTTACATTGGTTGTGGACAGAAGAAATGAAAACTGCTTCTGTATGATTTGTGACTGCGTTTCCTGGTGGACTCAGAGCAGTTCCCTCCTTGGGTGAGAGGCGCTATTCCTCTGTTCCTACCCCTCTTGCAGGAGAGAGGACGTGTCTGAGGTGTGGACACAAAAGGAGGGAAATTATGATCCTCCGTGATCACTGGCATTTTTAATAAGGCGATGGCTACTAAGCACCACACGTGGCATGCTGGACTTCATTGCACTTAATTAAACCATTCCATGGGGTGGGTAAAGGGAGCCCCATTTACAGGTGGGAAAACTGAGGCCCTCTCACACAGCTGGTGGGCACAGCCCCGGTCAGTTATTGTAGTTTCCACTACACTGAGCTGCCTGGAAGAAAGGGAAAGTAAGGCTGTGTCTCCACTCCTAAAGCAGCACTATTCACTGTCACACTCACTGTCCCATGCACAGGAGTAGCATCTCACGCACATTCCGTTTTGAAGGAGGCATTTGAGCAAATAGAACACATTAATAAACAGTCCTGATCAAGCACCTGCTTGGCGGCGGAGATGAAGACGACTTCCTGAACTGACTTTCAGGATTCTCTGGCAGCCACTGCCCCAAAGGCAAGCTGCAGAAAGTCACTGCAGGAGGCAAGGCTGCAGGGGCCCAAGCAAGTCGTACTTCACACTCCAGGGCCCACCAGCTGACATGTGCAGCCAGGTGAAACCAGGTTAAAAATCAACATCCAGGGTGACTGCAACTGGGAGGAGAGGTCACCAGAGGTGGCTGTATGGGAGTGAGGGGCTGGGGATGGAGAGGCAGAACCCCTTCCAGCCACAGTGAGTGGAGCCAGGCTGGGATGGCCCAGTTGTGTACTCTGATCATCACCTATGGGTGGACACCTAGATCCTCCAGCCAGAAGGCTGGCCTGCCTGCCCTCAGCAGAGAAGTGTGCCCGGGGCCACTGCCTTCAGTCACAGTGCAGCCCTTCTAGTGGCTTCTGGTTCCTTCCCAGCTCTCCCGTCCTCTCTATGTGGTCTGGAAATCTCGCTGATATTGGTGTCTCCGAACACTTTACAGTAAGTGGGCATTAATTAATGCTAAATGACAACAGAATTTCTCCCAAATTGCACATGACGCTCGCATTAAGAGCAAACATGTTCATTTGGATAGATGTTATCACGGTGAGTATCACAAGAATTAACAATTTGCCAATGATATGAAGTAAACACTCTTTAAGAGTTCCCTTTAAGTGAAATAAAAGTAAAAGTAAAAGCTTTTAGGTGTGATTGTTAATTACAGTAACAATTTGGCCATGGCTATGTAAATCTTACATGGATGGAGTTGGTGGGAAGTGGCTGGGGGCACTAGAGCCAATGCCAGTGGGCCAGTCTGCCCTTGGGCTTCTGTATTGGGTTAGGGGGAAGTTGAGGATTTTTAAGGCACCATGATGTGCATACATATAACTTGTGCATAAACATCTTATTACACCCTCACAGCAATCCTGCGAGGCAGGTATTAGTATCATACCAGCTTTAAAGCTGAGGATACGGAAGTTTAGAAGCCGGTAGGTGACTGACAAAGCTCACACGGCTAGTAAGTAGCACAGCTGTTACCAAAAACAGGTTTTCCTGACCCCAAAGCTCATGGTTTTCTCCTAAAAACTGTGTATTTGCCAGGCAGGCTGTGCATCAGAAGTCCCAGGGTTGCTTTTGGAAATATAGATTCCTGTACCTCACCTGGAGACTTCTTGTTTTTAATTGTAGAGACAGGGTCTCACTCTGTCACCCAGGCTGAAGTGCAGTGGTGCAATCACAGCTCACTGCAGCCTTGAACTCCTGGCCTCGAGTGATCCTCCCACCTTGGCCTCTCAAAGTAGCTCAAACTACAGGCATAAGTCACCACACCTGGCTAAGAAACTTCTGAATCAGAATGTCCAGGGTATTGCCAAAGTGCCTCTCTGAGCACAGGACTCCGAGTGACTGTGATGTGTAGCCAGGTAGGGAACCTCCTCTCCACGCTCAGCCGCTGGCAAGTCCCATGTTCCTATCTAGCTGCCTAGCAGGTATTCCATGTCTTCTTGTGCCCTGCAGGCCAGGTCACACCTGGCTTGCTAACAATCCAATCAGACGAATGAGCCAGGGCGAGGCATAGATGCTGTGGGCATCTTCGCTCTCTCCACTTCAGTCCTTGTCATTGCCACCCGCAGCACCCAAGATGAAGGCCACCAGGAATAAGGTGGTCTGGGCCCCACCACAAGCACAGTGGAAATAAAGTTGCATGGTTAGCGGCTTCCTCCCATCCACCTCAGGGTTTGGGAATATGACAGGAATCTTACTATTGCCCACAATTCCCCTGACATTCTCCATCCATTATGGGCATTACATTCAGGAGTGAGAACAGTACCAACATCAGCACCAAAGACTTGCTCCTAAGTCAGAACTGGCAAATGAACATAAACAAACAACAACAACACACGGGTATGTGGAAGTCTGAGTGGTGGGTGTGGCTGATAGGGAAAGGGAAACAAAGAATCAACAAGGGTACTGGACTCCCTCCACCTGGCTCTAGGCTGTGAAGCAGCAGTGGGCCCCACGGTCCAGTGACAACAGGAACAGCAGCTCGTGGAATGGTCTAGAACTCAAAGCACTCCCGAGGCCTGCATTTCATCTTTGCCACAGCCTTGGGAGGTATGAATTCTTGCTGAGGTTCTAGAGAGGTCCAGTCGTTTGCTTTGCACAGCAGCAGGTGGTGATTTCTGCAGCTTCTGAATCCCAGACCAAACCTTAAGCCCAATTTCCTCCTCAGTGGATTCCAGAGATAGGCAGAGAGTTAGAAAACTCAAAGGCGATGGTGGCTTATGAAACGATCAATCCCAAAGTGCTGGGATTACAGGTGTGAGTCACTGTGACCGGTCTGAGTAGCTACTGTTATGGGCCATATCATTCTAGGTATTTTATATCTAGTTTTTTCTTTTTTTTTTTGAGACAGAGTTTCACTCTTATTGCCCAGGCTGGAGTGCAATGGCGTGATCTTGGCTCACCGCAACCTCCGCCTCCCAGGTTCAAGCGATTCTCCTGCCTGAGCCTCCCGAGTAGCTGGGATTACAGGCATCTGCCACCAAGCCCGGTGTATTTTTTTGTATTTTTAGTAGAGACGGGGGTTTCACCATGTTGGCCAGGCTGGTCTCGAAATCCTGACCTCAGGTGATCCACCTGTCTCGGCCTCCCAAAGTGTTGGGATTAGAGGCGTGAGGCACCATGCCTGGCCTTTATATCTAGATTTTTAATAGCGTTAAAAAACAGCGTTACCTTCACAAAACAAGACAGACCCTCATTCAGACCTTTCTGTCTGACACACTGGGAGGTGTGGAAGCCCGCATCCTTGGTGGCAGTCATAGTTCTTTGACCACCCATAAACTATGTCCTCCGCCTCTTTCTTGCTAACAGAAGACAGCACAATGCCAACCCACAGAGGACAATCATGATGAGTCATGGAAATCCTTGTCCCTCTTTGCCAGATCTTTGCTTTTCCCTTCTCTCTCACACTTAGGAGTGGACTCTTCTAGCCAACGGGACATACAGGACCCGCGACCACCTGTCTGCTTGTCTGCCTTGAATGTGCTCTGTAAGGCCCGCAAATGTTACCTTACAAGGAAAAAGCATCTTTGCAGATAGGACTCAATCAAGAATCCCGAGTGAGGAGATTATCTTGGATTATCTGGATAGGCCCTCAATGCCACCATGAGTGTCCTTATCGGAGAGAGGCAGGCGGAGATGAGACACACGAAAGAGGAAAAGGCCACATGAAGACGGAAGCAGAGATGAGAATGATGCTGCCGGAGCCAAGGAATGCTGGTGGCAACCAGAAACTGGACAAGGCAGTAATGATTCTCCTCTAGAGCCTCTGGGGGGAATGTGGCCCTGCCGATGCCTTGACTTTGGCCCAGTGAAACTGACGCTCAACTTCTAGCATCCAGAATGCCAAGAAAATACATTTCTATTGTTTCAAGCCGCCAAGTTTGTGATAATTCATTAGAACAGCCACAGGAAACTAATACATGGACAAAGCCACTATTAGGCATTCTGTTACTTAAACTGAACACATCCTACGTTACATTGCTCTGTAGTGCTTGCAAAGGTAATGCTTAGGAAGGACTGATAAAGATTTTACTCCCACTTCTGACCATAAGAGATACTTACTAGAAAGCGTGTTTTCTGGATCACAGATGCTGAGAAGTCTCCCCCTGTCATATTTTAGACAGCAACCCTATCATTAAAATCCCCATCATTGTTTCATTGGCAGTGAATTAATGCCATGTTGCCAAAGCCCACATTCGTTGAGAGGGGCACACTGGCAGGCAGGGTCCCCATGGTGCTCTTATCCTGAAGCACATATTAGGACCCATGAAGGCTTCACCTCCTGGGCATGCTTCACACAGGAGGCTCCATTTAGCAAACAATGTAAAGAAGAGCTCCTGGGGTTGGAAGTTCAAGACAGGATGGGGAGGTGGGGAAGGGACAGGGGAGGAGAGAGGGGCCCAGGAGGTTGGAGAAGGTACTTAAAATCTCACACCACACAACATTAGTAAATTCAACAGGAATTAAGTAAAAAGCCTCCTCTAAAGGAAAACCAGAGCTTAGGTGGAGGGGGACGTGGCTGAAATCTACTCAGATTATAGAGGCTATCTTTGCTGTCCATATCCCTCGGGGGTCCACCACCTGTGCTTTACTGGGTATGTCCTGGGCCTCCAAAGCTTACTGATTTCCTGCAGATTCTCTTGACACAGGGCACTTCTTTCCAAATTTCAGTCTGATGACATGGCCATGTTTCAAAGCCCTCTGATCTTTTACCTCTTTAAGACACTTATGTTTTGGATCCCATTTCCTCTGATCCTGGGGTGCTGATTTGGCTGTAATAAATGAATCTTGCTAATGTGTGTTATCGTTTTTTGCAGGGGAAGTGGGTCAGTGGTGGGGGACCAGTACGAGGAAACAGGGTGGAAGGGACTCAAATGTAAAATTTACTGAATCATTATTATCAGTAGTAGTAGTATTATTGAGACAGGATCTTGCTCTATTGCCCAGACTGGAGGGCAGTGGTGCAATATCAGCTCACTGCAACCTCCGCCTCCCGGGCCCATGCAATCCACCTGCCTCAGCCTCCCAATTAGCTGGGACTACAGGCACTTGCCACCACATCTGACTAATTTTTATATTTTTTGTAGAGATGGGGTTTCACCATGTTACCCAGGTTGGTCTACGCCTAGGCCTGCCAAAGTGCTGGGATTACAGGTGTGAGTCACCGTGCCTGGCCTGAGTAGTTACTATTATGGGCCATATAATTCTAGGTATTTTATATCTAGATTTTTAAAAGCGAAAACAACAACTACAACAAAACACAAGAGCAGCAGCTTAGAAGCATAAGTAAACTGCCCAAGGCCACAGTCATACAGCACTATGTTGCTAGAGCTGGAAGTGTGGTATCATCTCTCTCTACCTTTCTAGGCATTTCCTATATCCAAAGCTATATGGCCTTATGCTGTCTTACTCCCACAGAGCCCCTCAGAACCAGACCTCTCAGAGCGGTGACCTGGCTGCTGTTGGGTGGCCCAGTTCATGCTCTGGGACTGATTCCATTCTAGTTTCCTTAAGGAAAGCAATAGGATCTGAGGCTATAGGTGAGTTACTGCTTGGTCCACTGGAAGTTAGATGTTCAAATATCATCACTAAGGATAATGTGGTATAACCGCAATACTGACCCTAGAAGGCAAGGGGATATTATCACCAAAGCATTACGACTTTGTTTCAGTTCATCCTGTTTCCAAGTTCCTCATTTCTAAAATAAATATTTAACATCCTTTCATCCAGCGTGTTTCTTATGAGGTTTAAATGAACTATATATGGTACTTTAACACATGTGGCATAAAAAAAAAACTTCACATGGTTGCACAACCATGTGAAATGTGCTTACCATTACTACTGAAATGTACATTTAAAAATGGTTAGGATGGTAAATTTTCTGTTATATGTATTTTGCCACAAATGAAAAAATAAAGACATGTATAGTAAAAAGAAAAAGCTATACAAACATCAAGTGTTATGATTAATACACAGTTATTTTGGTTTTTTTAAAAAAAATAATTTCAATTTTTATTTTAGATTCAGGGGTACATGTGCATGTTTGTTACATGGGTATATTGAGTGATGCTGAGGTTTGGGCTTCCAATGATACCATCACCCAGGTAGTGAGCATGGTACCCAACAGTTATTGAACCCTTGCCTTCTTCCCTACCTCCCCTCCCTAGTAGTCCCCAGTATTTATTTTGTCTTTAATGGTTATCATCACCATGTATATTTATTCCTGTAGACACAGACAAAATCCCAGTGTTCTGGCTGGCCTCCCACTCATTCCCCTATGGCTCCATCTCTGCTACTCAGCGGTTTTGTCTCCCAGACAGTGACCTACAGTTGGGATCACTCCTGTATCATCAATACATACTCTCTTCTGACCTTATCCAGTTGAAGGTCCTGAAAGCCCTTCACTGAGCTCCTATTTCCTCTGTCCTCCCACTTTCGCTGTGTGATTGATGGCATCATCAATACCGACCTGGTCAGCCTTACTTGAAACCCGCGTCATCCACGATTCCTCCCTGACCCCACTTCCCAGTGGTCACAAAATCATCACTTCAGAAATGCCTCTAACATCAGACTCCTTCCTTCCACATTAGTATGGTTGAGATCTCTACCACCTCTCAAATCTCCCATTATGACAGCTTTCACCCCCTTCCACTCCATCCTTCATGCCACTGCCTGAATCCTCCTCCAAAAAGTCAATTCTAGCGTGTCATTCACCTACATAAGGTACTCAGTGGCTTCCATCTGGATCAAGTCCAAACTCTCATCTTGCTGTGCAAGGCCTGTTTTTATGGAACTGTGTATACCAACATACCTTTACAGTCTCATCTTCCCCCACACGCTACCATGGACCCTGACCACACACAAAGTTTTCATGCTTCTCTCCACATGCTAAGCCTTTCACAACTCTGTTATTTGCAAATGATATCCCCTTTGCCTGTGATCTACCCCATTCTTGCTACCTAGTAACATCTATTCCATGTGCTGCAGCAAGATCTAACTCAAATGCTTCCTCCCTCAGAGAGTATGGCTCAGTTTTTTGCATTCAGACATCATGCCATTCCTCAGAAACAGCATACACCATGGGGTCTTACAATTCATCTAGGTACCTCAGCCTTCCCTTCAATTAGGCCATATTTCTCTGAAGATTTTCTATGTCTTTGTCTTCTTCCCATCCCTAGTTCCCACAACAGTGCTTGGCTCAGCGTACAGTGAGGACTAAGTTTGTTGAATGAAACACGAGTGAAAGGAGCTATGAGTGAGCTTACTATTTTCCAGTCTTAGGAACGTTACTTCTGGAAGGCTGCCTGCTGAAGTTTAAGGAGTACTGCATTGCACGCAAATTGGATTCTCGAGGTTGACCATAATCGCTTTGGACAAAGAAGTTTCATTTTGTACCCTAGATATGTAATTTACTAATTAACATTCATTGAGATCTTTGTATCTCTCAAGGTGGCTGTCTTATACTTGGGGAGTAATTCATTTGCTACTATATGTGTATTTAAAATATTAATAAATTTTGGAGTTTTCTAAGTGCATGTACACATGAACCCTCACTCTACAAAATCCTGTGTATTTCTACGGCTTTTAATAGCTTAAGCAAGAGAGAACTAATCTGTGAATGGCACTTAAAATGACTCTATGAATATTTAGGCAATTATTATACATAATTGTAAATATGTATCTATATTTCAGATTTTGTGATCACTATAAAGTGTTAACTTTGGAGGACCCAGGCAGCTTCTATGGCTGTCAAGAATTATGCCTAAAAGTAGTGCCTCATCCAAATGGCAGGCAGGTTAGGTTATGCTTCCTAGAACCCACTGCTGCAGGCCCAGCTCCCAACTTTCTGGGCTCTCTGCTGACTCCAGCAGCATGTACAGAGGAACCTCTAGAGCAGCACTTTTAGAAAACATGGTTCTGTCTTTCTACCCATAACTGATCAATCCAGGTGTAAGCACCTGGCTTAAGCTACACCAACCCACAATCCTTTCCTGAGCTCATCTCAGCCAGTCAGAATCTTTCCCTTGGATCTTAGCAATGACAGTGGAAAAGGACAGACAGTCTCTCTGCCTGTAGCTAAAGCTGAAAAGTGGATGGGTCATGATTTCTACCAAAAGGAGAAATGGAGCCTCCGAAAGAATCAAGATTCAGGTGGATGGGCAAAAACAAGTAGAGACAAAGCAAGGAGGACATTTAGCCCTCTGCTCACTGTTTCTGATGTCCAGTTGCCTGGTTCTGCTCTTCTGATGGTTTGGTTATTTTAACACATTTAAATTCCAAAAGCCTAAACATTTCCTTATTTGTTAGTTTGAGTTTCAGTTATGTTATTTGAAACAAAGAGTCTTTAAAAGGTAATTCTGTTAACATAAACACAGTCAAAGCTGTTACAACTTAAGAGTTTCAAAAGGACCCAGTGACTTCATAAAGGCTCTTCATAAGGCAGGGCGGAGTTGCACTGTAAGCATGTGAGCATGTGGAGGTCCATTACATTTTGTCCAGCTACAAAGATGGATAAGTCCCTTTATAATGAATAATTGCTTGGTAATTGATGTGTTGGGTAAACTCTGATTTTTCTCAATGTCTACTCTTCTTAAAGTGGGCCTACTTGCACAGCATTAGACGTCCAGGAAAGGGGTGAGGGTGCAAGTGTAACCTACTTAAACGCACCAAGTAAATAATCCACATATGTTGTCATGCTGTCTCTGAGGAATACATTATTTAAAATTATTGCTGTATTCTAAACAGACCATCTGAGAGAAATAATTACTTTTCCATGACTGGATCAATACTTTTGTTCCTATTCTTTACTACTTGAGTGATTGGATCTAAGGCCAGAGGAGAAACTAAGGTCAATCCCCTGGACCTATGGTAATCTAGCAGGGAAGATCAATGTGTGTGCTTGTGAGCCCAAGGAGGGAGTGGGGGCAGGGAGGACAATTCTTAGTGTGCTAACTTAATTTTAAATTTCTCAATGAGAAAAGCCATGCTTATCTATGGCTCTTCTGTTGCAGCATTTTAAAAACTGCCCTGAAGGTACAAGGTATAACTCACTTTATGTCTGGCTTATTGAATAAATTCATGAATTACAACCCTATCATGTACACAGTAGACGGTAAGAATGGTTTGTCCATTCTGTCCAGGAGGGGTAACATTTCAAGCTTGGAAGAGAAGGTGATGAGGGGACTAGAGAGGTAAAAAGGGGTATTTCTGTGGCAGAACAAAAAATCATGTCCACACTGTGGGCACAAGAGTACATTCGAATGTCCAGCACTCAGAATCCACCAATATATAATCTGCAGTCATTTTACTCTATATGGCAGTCTATGGGCCTGATCCATATCCCACTAATTACTAGGAGACAACCTTAAATTGTCCTTTTAAAGAACATGATTCAACATAAGTTTATTACAGCCTTTCCAATAAGAATATAAAAGAATAAAGCATTTGCCAGAGTGACTGCTTAGTCTTAACCTATCAAAATAAATGCCTTTCAAGCACCTTAGAAGCATCATTTACATGCAAGTAATATGCTAACTGCAAATGGGACTTATTAATTAATTAAAGCTCATCACAGAACATCTTCTTTGAGTGATATTTTGTTGGATGTTAGTTTGAGTTACAACAGAAAGTGATAATATACTCTTTGAACATTTCCTTTTATTCCAGCGTATTACTATTCTCCCTGGTCTTTTCCTATCAGCTCTCAGGCTTATTGGAATATGGCATGTGGGAGAGTCCAGCTTAGCGGCTAAGAGCACTGCCACACCAACCTGGGTTTGAAACCTGGCTCTGCCATTAACCAGAAGCAAGACTGGGCATGTTTGGTAATACCTCTGTGACTCAATTTCTGCCTCTGAAAATGGGGGATAATATTAGCACCTATCTATTAGGATTGTAGTGTAGAATAAAAAGTCAACATATGTATAGGACATCGAAGCACTATTTAAACAATAGTTCTTTCTTTATCTCTCTGTAGCACTGAACACTAGAAACCATATAGAATTTGAAGTCAGAAGGCTATTTCTGCTATCATTAGCTGTATAATGTAAGTTACACAACCTTTGAACCTCAGTTTCCTTATAAGGAGAATGGAGGTAATCACGCCTACACTCCATTGGGTTGGTGTGAGGACTGTAAAAGATAATGTGTAAAACATCTTGGCAAACACTTCTAACTGGGTTGAGGAGACTATCAGGCTCAGTCCAGCTGCAGGGCTGGACATGGGTTCTGCCATAATGAGGACTTCGGCCTCCTTTCTTCAGTCTGAACATAGGCAGATAAGAACAATACAAATCAGCCCAAGGCTTGGCAGAGACTTGCGCTTACCCTGGGCTCTCCTTGGAGAAGGAGTTTTTGCCCAATCCATCCTGGGGGCTGAAGTCATCAAGGAGAGAGAGCAGATGGCAGTGGCCACTGTGGGCGGCACCTGGTTACGTACACAAGGCAGCTAGTCACCTGCCAGTCCGGGACGTACAGACACAAACACATCCTCTGGTTGGCTCCCCACAAAGTCTTTCCCTGGCTTCTTTCTCAGGGCAAGGAGACAGCAGCCCCTGCTTAGGCCACTGCCTGCAGCACCTCTGAGCAGGAAGTCAGGGCCCTTGGACTCCCCATCAGACCGCCTGCCTGAAGCACACTCTGGAGCTGGGGAACTTGCCTGAGAAGCCAGTAAAATTTTAATGCACTCTGTAGTGCGGTCATGTCATACTCGGTTATGGCAAATAATCCCAGATGCCTGCAGAGGTAAAATGGAGCTGTAATGTGCTTGCCTCCTAACCCGAGCTGACAGCAATGATGTACGACTACCATTAGCGGAAAATATCACTTCAACTAACCCATGATCCAGCTCCGCTCAGGGTCACATTATCCATGAGGAACAAATTACACTCCCAAAGTAAATACAAATTTTCTACACGAAATGGGTACAAAAAAAGGGAAGGGGGTGATCCGTTCCCTTCGCCAGCACACTGCTGAGTGACACAGATGATAAAGGACAGGACAAATCATTGGCTGACAGAGTGCTGTGCCGTAATCAGCTCAGCCGGCACGCACTCCGGCCGATAAACACTATATTCTCCCCTTAGTGGCAAATACATAATCTTTAACACAGACATGGCTGCTTCAGATATTTACTACCATATGGGCTGCAGGAACAGCCCATGCAGCATTTGCTGTCAAAAAAGAAAAGGCCCTGTGGCCCTGATGGACCCAGAGACCCTCTGCAAGGGTGAGAATCAGTGTCTGGGGGTGGACACAAGGGTTCTTGAGGGGGCGAATTATAACTCAGAACAAAACTACCTTAGGGCGTGCAGTGCAGGAGCCACCGTGAAACCATGGCCCCTTCTCCTGTGTGGGGTCGTAGGAAGAAAATGGTCTGCAGGGACGATATGGGGTTCATGAGGCTCTGGACTGGAAGCTCAGATTCCTCTGCTCCAGCTCTGCTCTTCCCTGTACTTTGTGGGTGACAAAGGTGAGGGTCTTTTCCTTTAGGAGACTTGGATAACCAATAAAGCAACTTCTGGGTAGAACACTAATATTTACAGGGCCGTATGTGTCAAATACATGCTAGGCATGGCGTACTTTCAGGGATTCTATGATTTAATAAAATATTAAATGTTTACACATATACAGATACTTAAAGGAAGACTGAGTTCTGTGTCCAAATATGGTTCATGCTAAGTCCACCGATTGGTGTGGCCTACATCCCTAATTAATCATGGGCTGGCTACGATACCCATCTGTAAGAGTTAAAATACGTACCTTGTCTATAGCCCTTCCCTTCTTACCTTGGATAATTGCATTCCAGGCCAAAAAAAGTAAAAGGTCCCACTTCAGAAGAGCCTGTACATTCTAAGTTGTTAGTAGACCCAAATTTTATTCGTTCCATGTTTCTTGAGAAACCACCATGTTTGAATTTTTAGAAGCTAGTGCAGCTGTTTGGGTGGGGGTGAGGGTGGATAGATAAACAGGATCCAGGTCTCTTGCAGCACAAGTAGGTGAGACACAGAGGGGATGACAGCATGAGCTCCTGAATGGCACTGCTGGGCTTATCCCAACTCACCCCGATGTGCGGGGAAGCAGCAGCGGCCTGGGAAGAGGGCCCAGATTCTGGGATCCTAAGACACAGCTTATATCTCAGCTCCATCACTTATGCCTCATTTTTCTTATTTGTAAAACAATGACACCTGCTTGAGAAGATAAAGCCTTGAAAAGCCCTAACAGAGAGTTTGGCACATGGTCACCGATGCTGTATGTGAGAATATATAGATCTCTACGATAAATACTTAAAACAGATCTTAGGAAGTGATGTTTTTTAAAGTGTTTTGAATAATGCAATGTTCTCTTTCGTGTGAAGTGGTGCTTATTATTATTATTTAGTTGCTATTATTGACCCTAATCTTAGTTTTTCACTGACCTAAGACATTAGTAGCATCTATGTTTTTAGACCAGGAAATTAGGAACTTCAAAAACCATGAAGAGCACTAGAAAGAAACGATGAAGCCCAAACTGGGCTCCTTGAGTACTACAACCACCCACCACAGGGCTTCCTGGTCCTTCCTTATTTCTAAGACCCCATTCGGCTATCTCTGTAAGTATGCATATACTTGGAAGACCATGAATCAAGCCTGGTTTAGAACAACAATGGAGAAAGCTGCTTTCAGATTTCTTTGGGTGATTCTTCGGGTACCTGAAGAGGTCATGCAGGACTACAGCTAGAACTTCTCAAATGTCCTCATGGCAACTGAAAGGGAAAAGCTCTATCCTGTATAAAAGAGAACTAATTTGACCTTCCCAGCTGTAACTTTAATTAGAAAAAAAGAAGTCCATTCATTTGTTGAATCTGGGGACTTCTTAAAGTATAAAGTTTGGATAATTATTAACACATCCTAATACAGATATTTGATTATATTTGTCACACTAGAATGGCACAGTTCTGAGGAGCATTTATCTGTAACTATCTTGCCATCCAGTAGTTGTCAAGGGGGATTAACTGACACACATGCACACACACATGTACATGACCAAAAAGTTCTATCTTTATTGAAGACAGAACACTCTGCAACCCTAATACAGTATAAGACAAACTCTTTGACAACCAAAGAGCCTCCCAGGTTACACTCTATCAGAAGCCACTAACGTGAAGCATGTTGTTCAAGACATCACCTGTACAAATGCCTCTGCTCATGACCCTGCTGGTATTCAGGTGGTTCAGGGCTCATGGTCAATTTCATGGGGCTGATAGCCATCACCTCCCCCAGCCTCCTCCTTGGCTTTACAACTTCCCCTTCGGGTAAGCCATAACACCCAAGACGATGGCTCATTCTAAGGGGAAGCAGCAGGAACTTTTCTGTGGGAACACAGAATCATGCACTCAACCTCGATGTTTCTGGAACAATTCCTTTTATAGATCAAGTAATGGTCATTATCAAACAAGTGAGTTCTTGAAACACATTCCGTAAGCTAGCTCTCTACCTAGTCCCCATGCTTTCCCAAATACAGTAGTTGAGGAACACAGATTAAATGAACTGCTCTGCTACCTACTCACAGGTAGTGGTGACAGTTCCATCAGAGTTAAGCAACTATAATTCTCATGTCAGTTCATCAGTAGATACTTGTGAAAAAATGGGTGGATATGTATGACTGAAAGACTGAACCAATAAACAGATAAGGACCCTGTTTAGACATCAGGTCTGTATGTAAGTTTCCTTCAGTTGCTTGAGAGTACAAATACATATACCCAAGTATGTCCCCTATATGCTTATTCTCTCTTGGGAGACTGAGAGAGACAAAAGAATGGAGACAATTCTTACATAATCCTCTTCCTACTTTGGCAAAGGGAAGACACAATCACATATTAATTTCCCCCTGGGCTCTGCCATGCTGTTGGGGCCTAGGTAAATAGCTATTTGGAAAATCTGGGTAGTCAATGTTGGATCACTGAATCCTGCCTCATTTTCAAGATGACAAAACTAATGCTAAGCACCATTAGGTGACTTGCCCAACGCCATACAGCTGGTGAGTGAGAAATCAGGAGTTGGGTCTTCTGAGTGCCCTTCTCCACCACCCACCTATTGCGAGCGACAGAACATCTAGAACCTGTTCTTTCTTCTCGCTGTTTATTTCAAGAAACAAAAACTTAGCTGAAAATGCCTGACAAATTTCCAATAAGTATTTATTCTGTTGACCTGCCTACATTTAATTTAAAATCTGTACATTTATAACTTCTATCTTTTTCAGGTGCATAACATGGTAGTAATGAACAGATTATTGTACATACGCATTCAGCATAAGTGAAGTAATTTTTGGTTTTGCCTGAAAATGTTATAGGAACACCAGAACTGAATGAGATTCTGAATTTAAAATAATTTACCATAGAAATTTAATCCAAGCATAGTATCAATGTGAATTTGGGATGTGTGCAAAGTAATTAAGCCAATTGGAAATATGATGATTTTGGAAGAATAATAAAATGTCATTTTAAGCCAGACAAAATCTTGAAGGGGTAAGAAGAGGTTGAGCAGATGGGCATCACAGAAATCATGCATCCAATATAAAAAGCTCTAAGGCCAGGTGCGGTGGCTCATGGCTGTAATCCCAACACTTTGGGAGGCCAATATGGGCCAGTCACCTGAGGTCAGGAGTTCAAGACCAGCCTGGCCAACATGGCGAAACCCTGTCTCTGCCAAAAATGCAAAAATTAGCCAGGTGTGGTGGGTGCCTGTAATCCCAGCTACTTGGGAGGCTGAGGCAGGAGAATTGCCTGAATCAAGGAGTGGGAGGGTTCAGTGAACTGAGATTGCACCACCGTACTCCAGCCTGGGTGACAAAGCGAGACTCCATCTCAAAAAACAAAAACAAAGTAAAAATCTCTTGAGACTCAGCCAAGAACTCTAGAAATTGTCTATAAGTTAGGAAACTTATAAATGGCTTAGATATATTATATGAGAAAACTGGAAATGAAATATAGAAGCCGGAGGAAGAGATCACAAATTCTGGGGGTCCAGGAAATAGACATTGGGACTGTATGAGGTGCAGTCAGGTTTGAGTACGAGTCTTCTGAACTTGGTTCACTTATCCCCTCCATTTGGAGATGAGTATCCAGGAAAGAAAATGCAAATTTTGCAAAACACTGAACACCTAACTCATGTTAAGCACTGTGCAAAGTATTAGGGATAGAAAGACAAGAATATGGATCCCTTCTCTTTCCCTGGGTGATGGCTGTCTGCTTTGCTGCTATGAAATCTGGAAAGGTGGAGATATTCCTTTCTTGCTACAAAATAGGACAGCACCTCCAAACTGTCTCCTGATCAAAACATATCCTATTTCAAAACTAAAGATGGGGGTTCCACAAGCAACAATGAGGGCCTTCTGAGCTTCTGGAATGTTGCTGAGGGTGCACAAACCTTACTGAGTGTGAAACGTGGCCAACCAAGGGATGGGACTCTTCCACTATAAGCACAAACCACATGCCCGGTCTTCAGTTTGACATCTCAGCAGTTTCTGACTCCTTCACGAGCCAAGTTAGGCATGTGGTTTGTGTTGAGTTAGGAACATAAGCCTTTGCTGGTTTTCTTTGCTGCTTTTCTTAGAAGCCCCTTCCCACACAAGTGAACTTAAAATGATCAAACACAACAACTTTTAGCATGAATTTAAAAATGAACGCCAGGCATGGTTGCTCGTGCCTGTAATACCAGTGCTTTGGGAGGCCAAGGCAGGAGGATCACTTGAGGCCAAGAGTTTGAGACCAGCTTGGGCAACATAGTGAGACTCCATCTCTACAGAATAAAATTTAAGTTATCTGAGTGTGGTGGTACACACCTGTAGTCCCAGCTACTTGGGAGGCTGAGATGGGAGGATTGCTTGAGTCCAGGAGTTCGAGGCTGTAGTGAGCTAAGACTGTGCCACTGCACTCCAGCCTGGGCAACAGAGCGAGACCCTGTCTCTAAACCAAAAAGGGATGCATCAAAAAGTGTGTGAAAAGAGGGAAAGCAGGTGTGAAAAATCAGTAGTACTGCATTTGCAGTTAGCCAGTGGGCCAGTAGGGCTGTCCTGGATACAGGACGCAGTACCAAAGCAAAGCCCAGGAGCACAACCACCTTCTCCAGGTGGTTGTTCCTACTGCTAACGCACAGAGAGAAAAAACTGCAATCAGGAGTCATGTTGTAAGACTGATAGAAAAGGAGAAGGATTCATTTCTGTGAGATTGTGTAGTGTGTACTGCATGTGTGTTTATGCCTGGTATCTACAGGCATAAGCATGGGTGGCACATATCTGTGCACACAGGCAACATCTCTACAACTTTCAAGTTTTTCTCCTAAGCAGTCAAAAATTTCAAGAGCATTAAACATGGGGAAAGATCATGTTTCCCTTTGACATTTATTATAAGGCCGTAGTTCTCAAAACCAGTTGTATACCAAAATTACCTAGGAAGCTTTTGAAAAAATACAGATGCTCTGGCCCTACCCCAGAACCTCTCTCCTGTGATGGGTTTCTGGGAACTGACGGTGTTCGGCATTTGGGAACAGCTGCTGAAGGGACAAGAGCTATACAATCCACTTAATCACCATTTGATCCCTCCAGGACAGTACATGTGCTCTGGGCTCCAGGTTCTGCTGGGAGGAAGGCCTGATGTTTAGACAAGGGGTTTAAAAAGACACTGTTTCAGAACCCTTCAAAATTTAACACTTTCATTCAGCCTGTGTCAGGGAGAAGGGCCCTTGGGATAAAGGCTGAGCCTCAGATTCTGGGGAAACTCCCTCTGGCAGGTTCTCTAGAAGAACCCCAGCTTTCCAAACAGGATGCTAGTCTTCCTCTTTTTTCTTTCCTTCTTTTTTTTTTTTTTTTTTTTTTTTAGGTGAAGAGTTTAACACAATTTATTTTATGCTTAAATAATCGACTAGGTCATCCAGTGTACGGTTTTTCATACATATGTCATTAGAGCTCTGTGTTAATGAATGCTGATTTTATGTGAATATAATCAACAAATTAAAGAATTTCACCAAAACCCAAATAAAAATGCCCTTGAAAACACAGCAGCCTTATTAACCTAATATGACACTGCTAGAATGGTTACAAATGACTGGCTTACTGAAAGGTGTCTATATCTTATAGCCAGTACACAATACAGTAATAACTTTACAGCGTGCTGCCATTCTACTAGCTAAGGATTTCTGTTCAGTCCGTTTTAAATACCCCGGACTGGGGCCTCTTATGAGCACCATTCACCTCTAAAGCGGCAAGCATTTACCCCCTTTTAAGCACTAACAGATAGCATCCCTCCACCTCCTAAAGCAACTACTGTATAGGTTATTTTTGTTGTTGTTGTTTTTAGGTCATTTCATTGAAAAAATTGGCAATAGCAACAAGTATTAGATGAAGGGCTTTGTTTTTACAGATAAAATCTTTTGTGTTGCAGTATACTGTAGTGTTGGCAAAATTGGAAAAGATTTAATCAAAATACGGTGATACACATGCATCAAAATATTAGTCTTCCTCTTTTTTCAAGCGTCCTCTCTCATTTTACCTCAAGTAAAATGAACAAAAGCTAACATTTATTGAGCAGTTACTATGGACCAGGCACTGAGCCAGATGCCTTCATATATTTTTATTTTATTTTTTTAGATAACAAAGTCTCACTCTGTCACTCAGGCTGGAGTGCAGTGGCATGATCTTAGCTCACTGCAGTCTTGAAACTCCTAGGCTCAAGCAATTCTCCTGCCTCAGCCTCCTGAGTAGCTGGGACTATAGGCACATGTCACCACGCCTCGTTAATTTTTAAGATTTTTCTTTTTTTTTTTAAGAGACAGGGTCTCGCTATGTTGCCCAGGCTAGTCTCAAACCCTAGGGCTCAAAGACCAGAGCCCACTTTGTCCTGCCTTGGCCTCCCTAAATGCTGGGATTACCGTGATAAGCAACTATGCCTGGCCCTAAATGCTTTCATTTAATTGCTATAGGACTATGTGTAGAGCTGTTGTCACTCACATTTGACAGCTGAGAAAGCCGAGGCTTGTCCACAACAAAATAGAAAGGGACAGAGTCAGAAACATGCATCAGCCATCACACTGAGGCCCAAGTGCTTGGCCACTGGGCTATACGCCTTCCAATCAGCTCGGTCACATGCCATACACAAGAAAAAGGGTGTGGGTAGAAGAGGGAATGACTTTTAATCTCCACATTAACTTCATAACCAAATAGGGGGTATTTCTTAGCATAATGGGCTGCTGCCAGTGGTGGAGAAAGAAAGGAAACAAAATAAAATATGGGCCAAATATTTGGCAATATGCATGTTGCCTCTTTGTTCTCATGATACCAATTCATTTCGAATGGGGGATCAGAATAATTGCTTAATTTGGGTGACTAAGGGTGCCAAGTGCTGCTTCTTTTCTTAGCTCTCACTATAATGAAGAACAATCCCACATCTAAGATGCAGTGTTCACAGGCTTCTGTAATTCCCCACCCAGTTTCTACTGTTTTTTTTTTTTTAAATGAGACGGAGTCTCGCTCTGTCGCCCAGGCTGGAGTGCAGTGATGCCATCTCAGCTCACTGCAAGCTCCGCCTCCCAGGTTCACGCTATTCTCCTGCCTCAGCCTCCCGAGTAGCTGGGATTACAGGCGTGCGTCACCATGTTGGGCTAATTTTTTGTATCTTTAGTAGAGACAGGGTTTCACTATGTCGGCCAGGCTGGTCTCCAACTCCTGACCTTGTCATCTCCCCGCCTCGGCCTCCCAAAGTGTTGGGATTACAGGCGTCAGCCACCGTGCCCGGCCCAATTTCTACTCTTCATGAATGTCCTCGTGGCTATCTGACATTAATGTGGAATGTATTCACGTGGCTGGGAGGGGAGGATAAGGGAGATACTTTGCTCAGTGTCTCATCAAAGCCTTTTTGTGCACAAGCGTCTCTTGTATTTAGGGAAAGCTCTGCTTTTTAAGCCCCTTTTGGAGTCACTGCCACGTTAATTAGTAAGGGTATCATTTTATAAATTACAGCTTCATATCAGAGGAAAGCAGAGTTTATCTTAATTCAGTCAGCTGTGTGAAACACAGTACCCTAATTTTAGCCCGCCGGTTCTGCAGATCCCTCTGGAGTAAGGGAATGGCAGGTCTTCCGGAGAGAAATCCCAGTGGGTCCCCGACAAGTCTCACTTTTGCCTCCAACAGCATCCCTGGTGGGGCTTGCTGAAGGGATCCCAGGACACTGAGTGGCATCTTTTCCACCATTAGCAATTCAGATTCGAATGCGAATCCTCCAAGCAACACATGAAAGCAGCCCTGGTTAGCTCTGTGGCTCCGACGGGGGCACAGGCAAGAGGTTTCTTCACAGAGGAGGCTGACAGGGGCCCAGGCTCTGACAGAGCATAAGTCTTGGAGGATGGTGTTAAAGTTGGCGATAAACACCAGACAATCTCAGTCCAAAAGGGGAAGCCTGACAGTCTTCACTGCACCAGGGCCAAGCAGGTGCGAGGGCAATTCGAGTCTCAACGGCTCCCACTGGGAGCCCTCTAGAGAAATGGCATGGGGCAGAACAGAGACAGATGATGTGAGCGCTGGTTGTGGTGCGGCCACCACTTAAGACCTGCAGGATCACCACAGTCGAAAGGAAGAACGACTGGGGGTGCGGGGCAGGAGATGCGCCATGGATCGGAGGAACACTCCTAATGCCGCTTCCCTTCCTGCCATTGCCATTCTTGGACTCGCCTACAACCAACCACGTATCCGCTTTATTACCCTGAAATCAACTCAAGCTCAGAGTGGTGGGTGGGAGCTACCTTCCCAATACCCATTATTCTGACACTTTGCTTCTTGCACTTAGAAATGGAAACCTAGACAATAACTACTCAGGAATTCAGGTGATGGGAAAGGACCTGGTGGGGTGCTCTCCGTATTGGTCCCCAGATCCCTCTGACAACCAGAGGCAAATTACTTCTAGAAATTACCAGAGTTAGGTGATCATCAAGATCCATGGTTCAAGACAGCTCTAAAGGCTCCGAGGTCATTGACCTGGGATGAGGCCCTGGCACTGGAACTTGTAGTAGCTCCCCAGGTGATCTGGGTGTCAAGGTTGAGACATTTACAAGGAATGGTGAAGACATTAAAAAGGAATACAAACCTGGGCATCCTTACCACCTTCTACCACTGCTGAAGACTGGTGATGGTTTTGGAATTCACATTTCCTTTTTTTTTTTGAGATGAAGTCTCGCTCTGTCACCCAGGCTGGACTGCAGTGGCATGAATTCTGCTCACTGCAACTTCTGCCTCCCAGATTCAAGCGATTCTCCTGCCTCAGCCTCCCAAGTAGCTGGGACTACAGGTGCCCGCCACCACGCCTGGATAATTTTTTGTATTTTTAGTAGAGACGGGGTTTCACTGTGTTAGCTAGGATGGTCTTGATCTCCTCACCTTGTGATCCACCCGCCTTCGCCTCCCAAAGTGCTGGGATCACAGGCGTGAGCCACCACACCCGGCCCCACATTTCCTTTTAAGGAAAGAATGTCAGCTTGGTGGTACAACCCTGAATAAGATTTATCCTTTTGGAAAAGTGGCACAGGCTTACAAAGTGAGATCAACCATTGCTGATAGATCTGGAAGGGCCAGAAGGTACCAGTCCCTCCCTGGGTACCAGTGATGCCCACCATGTGGGAATGTGGCCTCAGGGGTTGGGGGGCCAGTGACCATGTCTTGAACACTGAACCATTACTGCTGTGCACATGTCCCTGGCACCCACTACACACTGGCTGCCTGAGACACCAGGGGTGCTACTTCCAAGGAGCTAAGGCTCCTGGGGGCTGGAGGAAGGAAGCTCCTACTTGTCAGTTAAACAAAAGAATAATCCACAGCCCCCTTTCCAGTGTGTACTTTCGCTGTCATCCAACAGCCCATTACCATGTCACAGCATAGCACACCCTTCCATAGGTCACTTTGTTTAAAATGACATGGATAATGCACATGTCAGCAAGCTGACAGTCCTGGCCGTCCTTCAGAGATAAAAACCTCAAGGCGAGAGCCTGTTCTTATCTGGGGGACATGCATTGGTCTACAATCCAAGTCAGGCAGAACATGATTTCTCCAGAGAGCACTTTTTTCATTTCCTGATTTTAAGGAAATCAAATAAGCACCATTTGTCTTCATCTGAATATGCTTGACCTGCTCAAATGATGATGTCTCGCATTTTATAACAGGCTACATATGCTGAATTCAAATTAACGACAGTATAGAACAAGAGCCTTTAGATCTCTCTTGGAGGCTGGCAGCAGAGAAGGAGAGAAAAATTCTGGGTTTGTTGGAAAGATCCCACTAAATACTAACCACAGCATTCTGAATAAAATCCGCAAGCATGTAGGAGGTGAAAGTCAAAGCACAGGGCACAGGACACATCCAGAAACGGGGGAAGGGAGGCCGAGTCCATCCTTTTGAAGCCAAGCAATACAGAAACCATGATATTCAGGTAACTCTTCTCGAAATAACACAAAGCAGCAGTATAAATGGAAGGAAATTTGGTTGGGGACTGGGACAGCTAGAAGGAAAGACCAAACAGATAAATAATCCCTTTGCTTCAGGCAGCAGAAAGATCACTTTACCAGGTTGTGATCCAATCTTCTGGAACCTCAGAAACTGAGTTCCTTTTCTTGATCCATGTTGATCTGGATACACAGAGGCTGGTGCCCATGAGCCTCGAAACAGAGCATGTACCTGCTGGAAGAACTGTCCTCCTACCTGGCTGTCCGCCCTGATGGGAAGACAGCAGTTCCCATCGGACCTCCCTTGCCCACCCGTACCCCATGATGAGATTCCTAGATACATACCATTAACATTTCTATCAAGAAGGCCAATAGGTACAGAAAAGCATATGGGTCAGTAAAATAAATGCAGAAATGACATTATAAATGCATACTAGCAAGTTTAATGTTCTCATCATGGATTTTAAAAAATCAGACGGTTATTAAAATAAATAATTTTATCTTTTAAAATGTTTTTGGGTCTATGAGTCATCTTCCATAAAGTAAAAACTCAGTGTCACATATATGCAATATTAAAGGTCTTGTTTAAAAAAAAAAGTAGATCTGACAAATTAAACGTGTCATAGCATAGGAAATGTCACCGTGTGAATTATGCCCATCTTTCCTAAAGAGAAAAGGTCCTGTCAACATGAAGCTGGCATCCCACCCTGTAGCTGTGTGTGGGAGGACTCTGGTGTTCACAGTCTGTTATGTGCTGTGCCCACAATGCGGGGGGGGGCATCTTACCTTCTCTTCCTGGTCACTGTCACTGTCACACTGAAAATGAAGACAAGAGAATAAGGGTTAGTGTAAGAACTGAGTATGTTTTTGCTTTTGATGCCTCATCCCCCAACCCTCTTACAAAAAAAGTGCAAGGTAAGTAAAGGAAATAAAAAATGTTGTCTTCTTGGAAAGAAAGAGTTTCTTGAGCTCAAGTGCTAGTAAACAGCATCCGAAACAAAATGCTATCCAGATGCAAAAAAGGTGTTTTGTTCATTTCATCTGATGCCTGTACTCTGTGGCTCTTCCTCAGGTCAGTCCAGCAAGGTGCTCAATCATACAAGTGAGTGCTTCCCTCCCACCACAGCAGGGTAGAGGCGATGCCCCTCTAGGAGTCAGCCACAGGATTAAGGTGAATCAAGATTGTTCAATGAAATTCAGAGCAAAATCAATTTCTTAACGAAGACATTCTATCTTCAGCTAATGTGAACGGCTGTATCTCTCCCGGTGCTTTTCTACAGGAAAAGAGGTAAACCTCTGGGCATCGTAGTCGCTCATTTGAACTTTGAAGGAAACAGAACATAATGGCCAAGGCTCACCACTTATGATGGCTGCCTTTTCCAGTTTAGAGGCCTAGAGAATAGAAGGAACACTCCCTATAAAAAGTATGCCGAAGACAAGAGGTCAGGGTAGTAAATAAAAAATATGGGCAAACAAATATGCTTTAGGGCCATAGACTCAGATCATATCAACAGATCCCAAATTCCAACCATTTAGTTGGTTTGGGATAAGCAGAGTGATAATTAATAATTAACCCCAATCTTTGGGTTCCTCGCGATAAGCAAAGGAAAAAAGAACATAACCTAAAAAAAATGAAGTGTTTTGCTAATTCAATATTCAATGAAAAACTGGGGGATGTGTTTTGTTAGAGTAAAGCTCAGCAGATAAATATATCCATTCATTCACTCAATAGCCCTTGATAAGGAACTGCTAAACTAGACTGAAATTCACCTGAGATACAGGCCTGGCTCTCAAAGAGCCTTCCGTTTAGCAGTAAGACATGAAGCTGGGATACAGACACTAGCAGGGGTGTGGCATGATCAGAGCTGCTTCCATGAGGATGACTTTCTGTGGGACCATGGAGAGAGTGCACAGTGGGGAAAAAACAGGTCACAGGGAGAGCAGTTTGGCAGCCATTCCACTGTCTAACCCAGGGTGGTGCCATGGTTTAGGAAGGGAGAAGCAGATGGCAGAGCAATTCTGAAGGTAGAACCAACAGGATTTGATAACACATGTATATGGGAAGCAAGTAACAGAGATGCATCTAGGATGATGCCAAGGTTTTTTAGTGTGGCCACCTGGACATGTGAGTTGGTACAGCTTTGAACAGAAACAGGAAATAAATTTGCTCGTAGGTGGCCACTGCTGGCTAGATCCCCACAGCCAATCACAACTCCCTTCTCCCTAGTCTGTACCTTCTCCTGACACTCTGAGGTTAAAAATGCCAGGTACTTTCTTTCCCGATTTTTCTTGCAGCTAAAGGTGGGAAAAGAGGTAAACCTCTGGGCATTGTAGTCGCTCACTGAAGACCCATCTTTGGCCAATGAGATTCTGAAATCTGATGAGGGCTCTAGAAACAATTTTGTCTCCCCAGTAAACAAAGAAAAGAAGGAACCACCTGCCTCTGGCCTTTGAACATGAGTGTGTAAGAACATGATGTCTGGATATGTAGCAGCCATCTTGCAAAAATGAGGCAAAGAGACTCAGTACAAAAACAACAGAGTGGGACCAAGGGAAAAAAGCCTGACAGAATTGGACCACTGAATCCATCTCAGAGCAGCCTGCCTCAGGACTTTTATTCAGAAAACACTAAGTTACCTTATTGTTTAAGCTCCTATTAGAGAGCTTTTAATGGGAAGTAACAGAACACCCATCTAAATGGACTTCTTGCTATTATGAGACAACCTGGGGACTACTTATTCTTTTCAGACTAAGCACTCTGTACAAAAAGCATTTAGGAACTTATATCACAATCTTATAGGCTGGAGGATTAGAACATTTTCTACTTCTCCCATTGGCTCCTCAGTGCCACAAGTTAGTCAGATATTCAGTGACAGGGATTTAACCAAGTCCAATGCATCATTTCCAACCCAGCTTCCAACCTCAGACTGTCTACATTTACATTCTTTGACCTGATGAGTAGTTTCTTTATTACAATAAGTCAAATGAGCTGAGAAAGAAATGGGAAGAGATGAAGACTTTGAAGCCCTAGAACCGCAGGTGGATGAGGAACAATAGTGTCCTGATTGTGTGATCTCTCCATTGCCTTTAATTAAGCCCTCTGTGAGGTTCCTAAGACCCGGGCACACTTTCAAGAGTGACAATGCACAATTCAGGAGGGGTGTGGAAGGCAGAAGACTATTTTGCCAGGCAGGCTTATGTTCCCAGATGTTCATAGCGCTCCTTGTGAGGTAATCAATGACAGCTGAAGGCTGTGGCATGGCATTTGCCCACCTCCCCAAGGATCTGGTGTGCAGGGAGGAGGAGGAGTGGGGTAGTTGGGAAAGAACCACCACTGTGCCCCATATCCTAACGGCAGTATGTCCCTGGGAATGGTTATTTCTATCAAAGTGTTAAGCTTCCTGCTTTCCAACAGTCCAGTTCTAATTTCAAGGTCCACTTAATTCTGCATCAAGTAATTACTGATCTACCCAGAAGCACCTTGTCTCCAGAGTTAAGCATATGGTGAAGAACCGAGACCTACTGGTATCCATTATGGAAGCAGCACGGATGCCAAGCCGATTAAAAATGCTCAGGCTCCCCACACAACATGCCGGGTGAGTGACAGCTCCTCGACAAGGCCAGTCGTGGAGTCTGCCAAAACAGTCTCTGCTGCACTGGGGTCCACATGGTGTGCTGAGAAAACAGTTCCATTTCTGGTATTAAATTCCCATACTGACCCGAGGACTTCGCCGTGAGCTCAGCAGGAGCGCACCATCCAATTTACAGCTCCACTCTCTGGAGCCTCGAGTGCCAGCCCCTGGCAGAGATGAATGATGGTCAACCCCTCCAGCTCATAAATTATGCAAAGGCAATAAATGCACTCAGCAAACAGCGCCTAACGTTTGCCTTGCCTGGCTCCTAACACACTCTGTAAAAAGCCAGAAGCTCGACACATACAAGAGGTCTATTTCACTCATAAAGGGGGTTTGTTGACAACCCCAGACGGAAAGCGAGCCACAGTCCTAAGGAGTCTTTCTGCTTCACTGGCAGCGGTTTATGGGCCTGCTTTATGAAAAAGGGAGGCTGTTTTATAGAGTCAGTGTGGGTAGAATTCATGGCCTCAAATTCACATTTAATACACTGTACAGCTTTCACACCCTAAGTTCAACACACTGGATTTTTTTGGCCAAATGATTCTTGGTCTTCAAAGGTTAAAAGAAGAAGTGTCTGCTCCTCGATCCCTAGATACCCACTCCAATTTATAAGAGTTCACATTGAGCCACCTCCTGATGCAGGTTTATGTTCTGCATGAGGCTGGGAAATGGAAAAGGCATGTCAGATGCAGAGACGGGGTCCCAGCAGATTTGACCATTTTAAGCATTTTGACATAGGGGTCCTGCTTTGGTTTATTAGCAAACAGGTTGCACACTAACTACCAGCTTGAGGTGATGGAGTACTCTCCATGACAAGATTTCAAAGCCCGCTTGAAAAGCTAAAAATATTTCCTCCATTTTAAAAGCAAGAAATGAAAAGAGACAAAAAGGAACAACCAGGTCTTAGAGCAATGACAGGTAAGAATTCCCGGTCACCCGGCCTTCAGACAAAGACATGACCTGAACCATCACAGACAAAAGGAGAGAAAGAAGAGGTGTGCACGCCAGGCCACAGGCCTCAAATGCACCGTTAGGAAGGGACTAGTTCCTAAACCTGAGTCCCTCCAGCCATCCCAATACTGCAACCGCTCAACTCCATCTTCACCGTCTCCTCCCCTGGTTTCATGAATCAAAAGTGAACTGCTGGAGGCACAGTCTTCCTTTCCCAGACAGGTCTTAACTCTTAAACAACCAACCAACCAACCCACCCAGTCTTTCTCCTTTTGAAAATACAGATTTATGGCTGGGCAATGGGGCTCACGCCTGTAATCCCAGCACTTTGGGAGGCTGAGGTGGGTGGATCATGAGGTCAGGAGTTCGAGACCAGCCTGACCAACACGGTGAAATGCCATCTCTACTAAAAATACAAAAATTAGCCAGGCGTGGTGGCATGCGCCTGTAATCCCAGCTACTCAGGAGGCTGAGTCAGGAGAATCGCTTGAGCCTGAGAGACGGAGGTTGCAGTGAGCCAAGATCGCGCCACTGCATTCCACCCTGGGCAACAGAGCAAGACTCCGTCTCACAAACAAGCAAAGAAACAAAAAATCAAAAAAAAAAATATTTACTGGATACATTTTTAAAAAAATTACCCATAAATCTACAATTCTTAGGTAAACACTTAATACATTTGTGTAAGTCTTTCCAGCCTTAAGGATATAATCCCCCTCATCTTTCAAACATACATTTTAAGAAATAAAAATGAATTCCTACCATTTTGGAACCTGCGTTGGTTTTCACATAACACGTCAAATATTTTAGTTTAATCAGTAAAATTTGTCCTGCAACATCACTTTAAAAAATAGTGACACTGCAATCTGCTGTGTGGATTGTAACATAATCTAATAAAAATATTCCCCAGTGCTGGGTATTTAGATTGTTTCAATTGCACATCCTAGAATTTTTCCCTTTGCACCCATTCACCAATATTGCTGTTTGTGACTCTCTTTTCAAGGCCCTTCCTTTTCTGCATATTCTTTAATGTCACTGTCTCCCCAGAGTTGCATCTGGAGTTCTATTGTTTCTATGTGACTTTCAAGGGAGTCCTTAAAGATTCCCTTGGTCCCTTCTACCATGTATATGCTGAAACTCAAAAATCTCTATGCCCACATTTGCCAGATGTGTAACTTTGGAAAAGTTATTTAAACTCTCTGGGCCTTAGTTTACTTGTCTGTAAAATATGGCTAGAAGAGGAGAATGCGTTAATACATGTAAACAACTTAGTGCACGGTACCAAGTATGTAAAGATGATAAATGTTAACTATTATTAAACTTCTGTTGGGTATGTGCCCCCTCTTGAAGTGCGGCGAATGCCTCAGACTCAAGTATCCATCTAAATCTGGACTCAACATCTTTGCTCACCTGAAACTGCCCCTCTCCCACGTTGCCCTTGGTAATAGCATCACCAAGCAATCACTCAACTGTGTAAGTGAAGAGTCTTATCCTTGACTCTATCCTTGAGCAGACTTATCTTCCTCTCACCCCACATTATTGATTCTACTTTCTAACTCTCCATCCCTGTGGCCATGGCTACTGCTTTAGTTCAGGGTTTTATTTTGTCATTACAAGAGGATAATGACTGCTTTCCAAGGTCTATGCTCTCTTCCTTTTCTAATCCAAGTCCTTATTGACCAGAGTGGATTTCCTAAATTTCTATTTGATGCAGATGCTTCACAAGGCCTGTGAAGATCCTTCATATTGTTTCTAATCCCCCTCAACTCCCAAATCCCGACCATTCTCTCAACACAATGCTTCTTAAGCTTTCTGCGGTGAAGAGCCATTTGTTTTTGTTTTGCTTTCCTTAATTTCTAATATGTTATGACAATTACTTTTGTAAAACATAATAAAAAGTCAAATTCTTGAAAAATGAAAAAGAAAAACAAATATATATGAAATACATTTTAAAAAATTATTAGATTTATGAAACATAAAATTATGCTACTGAATTACTCTAAAAGTTTCCCAATGCTTACTCTTGACTGCCCATACTAATCTCACAGCAGGTTGGTTGCAAACAGCTTGTGGCCTGGCCCTGGTTGGCATCCTCGCATTGTGTGGCACTATCCTAACATACCTTGCTCCAACCACACCCACTCGCACTCAATCATGCCATCAGTTGTCTGCCTTTAACAATTCCCTCTACTGGGAATTCTATTCCTCCAAATTTCTACCTAAAAGCCTGACATTCACCTTCAAAACATAGTTCCTTTTTTGAATCTTCCAATACTTTTCCAGAAAGACTTAACTGCTTCTGTCTCCATCCCTTACAAAACTGTACTGCAGTTGTTTGCCACAATAGTCTTTCTTACCAGAGAATGAGCTCCATGTAAGGACAGTGCCTTGCTTATCTTTGTACCTCTAGGCCTTGGGACATAATAGGTGCTCAATTATACTAATAAGTCAATCTCATTCTTCTTGAGTATTGTTCAAACTGTGGTTGATTCCATGCAGCATAAGCAAAGTATGATTTAAAAGGCAGGTGATTCCAAAGAGAAAGTACAGGAAACACTAATATGATTGCTTAATGCAAAGAGATATATGTGTGAACACACTGAGGGAGGTTAAAATTGTTAGCAGAGCCTAGAGTTGGGGCCCAGAAGAAAATGTCTTCCATTAAAAGGCTCAGAAAAGATGTGATTATGACTTTATTACACTTCTTCAAAAGCAAATATTTTTCACTTTCATTTGGGAATCTCAGTATCTGTGTTTTAAGACTCCAGTCCAAATTGAAATGAGTCAAGATCTGTGACATCTCTCTGTCTCATTCAGAATGTAGGAACAAGATGGAATTCTAGGTACCTTGTGATGGAATGCATTCTTAAGCAGAGAGTGGCAATCATTGAATATATCACATACAATGACATTGAGGAGGGCATTGCTCTCTATTCTGCTCAATGGACCTTGCTGGAACAGTTATTTTGTATCTCAAATCCATTTATCATTGCCACCAAAGATGTCAGGGCTGAATACCACTGCTGAACAAAGTTATTTCATTCTTGTTTCTGCCTAAAGGAAATGAGAGGAAAATGAGGGAGAACCCCAACTTGTAAACCACAATATCTAACATCAAGTATAATTTAACATTGCCAGTGACAAAACAAATTGATTCCCCTTTGGGGCCGGCGGTTTATCTAAGACCTTAAAGACATCCCTCACCTAAAAGCAATTTCACAAGAAGCCACCTGCAGAAAACATGACACTTATTTTCTTATTTAAAGAAGTAAGATAGCAGCATGGTGACTAAAAACATGTTTACCATCCCCTGCCCAGCTGCCCAGTCCTTTGCTCATGTAAAAATGGGCTGCCATTTTGTGCCACACATGGCAGCTCTGATGCTGCCTGTTTTTCATCAATCCACAAAGCCCTATTTTCACATTGTTTACATTGCTCTCATATTGGTTTTGGACTAAGTGAAATTTAAAGCTACTGGGGCCCTAGAAATTTTTAAATTTTTAATTCTGAAAATGTTCTTACTCAGACCGTCTTCTTACTGACTGTAAAAGAATGCCATTGACTCCTCCCCTCTATCTTAACAGTAACTATGCCTGATCAAATAAAATAGTTCAGATAAAATGAAAGCCTAATTAAAAGATTCATGTTGCAAACAACAGTTTACAAGAATAAAGCTTTTGGCAATCACCTAATGAGCCCATTTTAAAATAATATGAGGTCCACCAGTCTTCACCTGTTCAGGAGATACAACAGAGAATCAACTCTCAGAAGCCTCTGGAATTTGGTACTGATAACCCAGCATTCCTGCATGGCGGAGTTCTCAGAATCTGACATTTTGGCAAGTTCTCAGTTTGAACTGGCTAGAGCTCAAATAACCAGTGTGATCTGAGGGGGCTAAGGGAACACTTCTTATTCCCCCTCCAGTGTCTCAGATAATCACACACTTTCAACCAACAACTTTCATGTAACTACTATGTGCTAGGTTCATTCTACCACCCATTAGAAGTGCAAATATATTGACAGAAATCAGGTTGTCCAAACTTGAAGTTTTTTTTTTTTTTTTTTTTTTTTTTTGAGGCGGAGTCTCGCTCAGTCGCCCAGGCCGGAGTGCAGTGGTGCAATCTCGGCTCACTGCAAGCTCCGCCTCCCGGGTTCACACCATTCTCCTGCCTCAGCCTCCTGAGTAGCTGGGACTACAGGCGCCTGCCGCCACGCCTGGTGCATTTTTAGTAGAGATGGGGTTTCACCATGTTAGCCAGGATGGTCTCGATCTCCTGACCTCGTGATCCGCCCGCCTCGGCCTCCCAAAGTGCTGGGATTACAGGCGTGAGCCACCATGTCCGGCCTAAATTTGCTCACAAATTAAATTCTAATATATATTTTTCCTTTTTGTCACTTTGAAATCCAGGTATCTTTCATAAATCAATCTGTATGCTGTAAATTTCCACAGATCATTAAAGTATTGTTGGCTTTATTAGAATTGGGGTTGGAAGTGAATATTTCACAAATCTTTGGGGAGTTCAGCTTCTTTTCCCCTAAGAAAGGAAGTCACATTTTGCCAAGTATAAATATACATAAACCCCAAAGATGAAATTTACTTAAAACCCAGAGTCCACAAACCTCAGCGGTTGCCAAATTCAGAAAAATAAGTCTCTTGTCCAAAGGTAAAACTGACAGTCTGGGGCCCAGTGATTTGTAAATGATCTCTTTTAAGCTTAAGCAACAGATCCTTTGCTTCTCTGTCATTGATTTACTGATTCTAAGTCATCAATAGCATTAATCCGTACTTGCCTGGGGACCTATTACAAATGACTTTGAAGATGGTGTGAAGCAAGAGTTTATTATGAGACTACAGTGTTACTATCAGAAAGACATCTTTGCCTGTGTTCTTTAGCAGAATTCTATTTGTGACCCCTACGTAATGGGGCAATTTTCTCTTCCCATATATAGTTTCTTGTTGCTCTGGATGGGGCCTGAGCCCCTACCCCCAGGTTTGCTTCATCTAATGCTGGGTTCTTTTTGGAGTCCCGTGTAAGCTAATAAAACCCAAATTTGACGATGAGTAAAAAGGAAAAGTATGTTATGGGTTAAAATAATACAAGAGTCTATTTTTTCCGCTGTGTTGTGATCCATAGAAATCACCCTGAGCCTTTTCCCTTTCTTCTCTGCCTGGGAAGCCAATTGCTTTGATTGCAGTGATATGAGCTAGCTAAAATGACTTGCCCTTGCTTGTGAGGCAAATGGAACATGCTAATAGAACTTATCGCATTACCCGATGCAAAAGTGCCATAGCTCATTACTTTAAGATAAAAGGATATCATTGCAGACGGCAAGCAGAATTGACTTTCTGAGGCCCGACTTGATGATGATTTAATCAACTGCTCTCTTTCACTTCTCATCTCTGTGCCTGTCGGTTTCACAGGTGCCGTTAAATGAGACACTCAGAAAGTGAGCGGAGGGAAAGAAATTGCTGTCATTACTTTTCAAGAAAGGAGGTATGCAAATTTTCGACAGAAAGATTGCGTTCATAATGGGCCTGGTAAAATACAAGGATCATGCTTGACAGGTGAGGGCAAGCCATTTGTATGTCCTTAAAGCAGAGCAACCGTCCTCGTTTAGAAATGTGCTCGGTAAGAGAAACTACAAATGAGAGGCCTGGCGGGGCCAGGGGAGAGGCGGGGCGGAATCACAGAGGGTTGGTTCAAGCTGGTCTATGTTCTAGAAAAGAGGAGGGTGCTTAAGACTCAGGAAGCCAAAGCCAGAGGAACAGATAACAAAGCCTGGTAGCTTTCAGTGTGAACCAAGATGCCAACAGTTTTTGAAGAGACTACACCATTCTCCTTCATATATAACTACGCAGCCAGACTGCCAGGGTGCAAAGCCTGCCTGTACTGTATATCATCTGAAACTTCTAGTCAGGAGCTTAACCTCTCTGTGCTTCAGTTTCTTCATCTATTAAATGTGGCTACTGACAGTATGTATCTCATAGTGTTGCTAAGAACATAAATTGAGTTAATAAATGTATAATTTGTTTAAGTACATATGTAATAAACATAAAAATGTCTAGAACAGTGCCTGATACATCTGAAGCAATCAATAGACGTTAGAAACCATCCATCCACCCACCCATCCATCCATCCATCCATTCCTTCAGTAAGACTAAATACCTTTTTTCAAAAAAGCATACGTGAGCCAGGTGTTGGAAATCTACCTGGCTCTAGTCTAGATAGAACAGAATTCTTCACTGATTTCACATACGTCTTGCATAAATTCTTCACTGATTTCACATATACAGGTCTTGCTCCCCAGGCAGGCAGTGAGTAGCTCAGAAAGTGCAGGCTGGTTGTCCCTGGAATCATCACAGGGTCTAGTGCATTCTTGAGGGCCCTCAAGATGCTCAGCAACAATTGGATGATTTATGGATTCCTCTTCCCTCCCTCCTTCCACTCATTCCACATTATCTGATGCTGCCTGTGGTGCTCTAGCCCTTTGAGGAATCTCCTCTTGGAGTAGGAAATGTCTGAGTCTAGCTGGGAATCTCAGGTGATCACTGTATGCCCTATGTATCCTGGGGAAGGAAAGGCGCAGCCAGCAGGCTTGAATCACCTTAAGGAAGGCAGAATGAATCTGGATAGATTACGTGATCAGTGTAGTATGAACAGAGGTGTCTTTTCATTCACTTTGTCTTCAATAGGTAATTGTTCTATTTTCTCCAACACTCAAAGTAAAAGCATCTTTCTTAAAGTGCTTGGAATTCCAAGTTCTTTTTCCCCAGGTAATGAAGCTGCTGCAACCATTCTTTCTTCCACCACTAAGGTTGTGAGACACTGAATGTAGCTACGGCTTTCCATGCTAAGTGTCACCTACATGACTCAATTCCCAGCCAAAGGGTCAATGTCCATCTCAAGCTAAAGGAGAGATGGGGTGTCCACGATGGCGGGGCAGCCCTGAGCTCTCTATTTTGGAAAAGTCTGGTTGTTGAAGTGCATTTTACATCTTTCAGGGTTCCTCCACAGGAACAACTGCAGAGCATGTTTTCCTCTAGAAATGCCAGCCAACAGCTGGCATTCATTAAAAAAGAATCCTGAGGCCAGGCATGATGCCTCATACCTGTTATCCCAGCACTTTGGAAGAGTGAGGCAGGATGATCGCTTGAGCCCAGAAGTTCAAGACCAGCCTGGGCAACATAGTGAGACCCCTGTCTCTGCAAAAAAATTTTAAAATTAGCAGGTATGGTCATGCATGCCTGTGGTCCCAGCTACCCGGAAGGCTGAGGTGGGTGGACTGCTTGAGCCCAGAAGGTCAAGGCTGCAGTGAGCTGTGATCATGTCATTGTGCTCTAGCCTGGGTGACAGGGGGAGACCCTGTCCAAAACAAAGAAACAAACAAACAAAACACAAAGAATCCTGACAACAGCTCTAGAAGGAAGTATTATATTACCATCCTTCCATTTTAGAGATGAGAAGATAAGTAAGCCTTCCAATGACAAAGATGGTACTTGAACCCAGTTATGTCCTTCAAAGTTCATGTTCTTAGCCAGTATAACGTACCATCTCACTCTCTCTCTCAGGATATACAAAGAAACTACTTCAAAATATTTTCCTGATTGATTGCTTGGTGAAGTACAGAGGCAAGCTGAAACTGAAAAGCGATTGCAGTGCCTACAAGCAGCAGTGAATGCAGCTAGTCAGCCATATTTCTACTCCAGGGAAGACAGCTCTCCTTTAAGAGGGACTGAGCACAGTCTCTGGCTCACAGAAAGTGCTCATTCAGTCTGAGGCTGACGTAGGTTCAAATTCTGACCCCTTCACTTAATAATCATGCCATGTTTGGAAACGAACTTAATTCTCGGAGTCTAACTTTCTTAACCAGTGAATGGCGATGAGACACACCCCACAGGATTTTTGTGAGAATTAAATGAGTACAGGTATGTGAAAGCAGCCAGAAAGACATACCAATAGTTTCATTTTTCCAGTTATTTCCATGAAAGATATGTTATATCACACACAACAACAGGGTAACTTACTAATTATTTAAATGTTGGGTTGAACTTTCGTACCATTTTATTGCCAGAGGGGAAGTCATATTCTGCAAGGAGGTGCTCAGGACGTGTTTAAAGACTCAATACTATGCTATACAAAAACAGTAACAACAACCCAAACAAACAAAACCAGAAACCACCATTCCCTCTCAACGAAGTGAGCAACAAGAAGAATCTTCCAGGTAAATAATAGTTTTATTTCACTGATAAAAAACCAAAAAAGCAAGACACTTTAGAGCTGAAATTTTGAAGTGTTCCTTTAGGTTCTTGAATGGTTTTTTGGGATGGATGTAGCTTGGACTTATTCTTCAAATAGTAACCTGTGTACAGGGACTGAAGTAAAACACATAGATACAAGATTTGGAGTTTAAATTTTTAAGTTATGCTGTGCATAGTGCATATGGGCTCTGACATTATTAAAACGTTCAAAGTTAGGTTGGAAAAATAAACAAATACACAGACAGAAAGGATAACAAAAACACCAGGTGATTAGTGGTGCAAGTAGGAAGTTAGATACTTTATACTTTGTCTAGTGGTTCTGACCAATCAGAATTAGGAGATACTTTGGAGGGCTGTACTCACAGAGATTATTTATATTCGAGATTGATTTAAGGACTGATTTACCAAAATCAACCAAGAGAGTAATCTTGACAAGAGAGAAAAATTCCCAGAGGTAACTGCAAAAATGGGGATTCGCTGAGAGAATATAACTAAAGTACCTGGCACTTAGCAGGCACTCAAGGGTCCAACAAACCACCACCCTTTCAGGACACATGGAAATGACTGTTCTGTCTTCCATATGGAAGCTCTCCAGAGCTCTGACTTCTCTGGCTGTACCTTAGCTGTTGGTTTCTAGCACCTCCAACACTGTTGGCTAGTTTCCTTGACAGTATCTCAGAGTTTGCTCATATCTTGCTCCACCTGAAGCTGGTATCTAGAAGGTGCTCAATAAGTATATGTGAAAGAATTAATACATTACAGTAGCAAAATACCTTTAGCTACTGTAGCATGGGAAGTGTCTAAGTGAAGAGATCAAAGACAGTGGTTGGCGGCATGAACACTAAAAGATCTGAAAGTGTGGTAGGTGTCTGAATGTGTCTGTGAAAAAGATGGGTGTAATTTTTTTTTTTCCTGAGACAGAGTCTCACTCTGTTGCCCAGGCTGGAGCACAGTGGCGCGATCTTGGCTCACTGCAACTTCCACCTCCTGGGTTCAAGCGATTCACCTGCCTCAGCCTCCCGTAGTTGGGACTATAGGCATGCGCTAATGTTTTGTATTTTTAGTACAGACAGGGTTTCACCAGGTTGGCCAGGCTGGTCTCAAACTCCTGACCTCAGAAGATCCACCCACCTCAGCCTCCCAAAGTGCTGGGATTACAGGCATGACCCACCATGCCCGGCTGACATGGATATAATTTTGAGGTGACAGTAAATCCTAAGAAAATAATAGCATGTACTTGGAGAACTCAGATCCTAAGGTTACTCTTTTATGAAAATCAGGAAACTAAAAATAAAAAACTATATTTATTTTCACATTTGAGTCACTTCAAGCCAACTAGAGCAACTGGAATTGAGCAGGAAGAGGGACAGTGGTGCTCTCATATTGCTAAGACATAATGGTCACATTATCAACTTCTCACTAACCAGATTTCCTTTTTTTTTTACAAATGCAAGATATTGAGAAGCTTGGCTAAAGGAATATAAATAGGGCTTGAGATAATGAGAATGGTTCAAGAAGATCCAAAGACATCTTAGGCTCCCATCACATAGGATCCTAAAGTGATTCCTTTTCCTTCTCTTTATTGGGTATCTGCCTTCACTTTTGCCCTTTGTAGAATTCCTCATACTCATAACAGAGATTTTCAATTAAACGGTACCCAAAAACAACAGTCTTCATTTTAGGATGGCTTGAAAACCTAGTCTTCTAGATCATAAACAAGGAAGGGTAGGATTACTATAAATTGTCTGCAAGAAAATACAAATTGCCAAGATAAAAACACCCACTGGTTTGCCAGTCTCAAGTTTCCTGTTTTGACATACTATATGCAGTAATTTGGTATCCACAATCTCTTATTAGAAAATGAATGTGCTATTTTTCTGAATGCTGCAATTACAATAATTGAATTTAAAATGGGGATTGAGTTTCTCTATTTGGAGGAAAAGAATAATTGTGTATTTCTGATTAAAATCAAGGGGACTGAAAGAGGTTGTACAAATTCCAGCTTCAGTCTCCCTGAGTGACTCCTCATCAGGGCAAAAAAGCAGTTAGTCAGAGAAAAGACAAATTCAAATGCGGGTAGAGAAATGGACCAGCACCTCAGCAGCAGGCACTGTCTCTGGCCTCATTTGCTTTGTCTCCTGGCCTTCAGTCACAACACCCCTGTGACAGAGGCAATCAGAGCTGCATGGCATTGTTACATTTTAAATGGCAGCCATGCTGGAGTTCCCCACTGTGTCAAAAATTAAGAGTTAAAATGCAAGGAAAACAAACATCTCTTTGTGTTGAAAATGCCTGTCCGCTTTTAGACTGCCAACATTTTGGAGTAGTTTTTACTTCTGCACTGTAGAATCTCTTTTCTGGGTGGGGGAAATGTAATGGCAGAAGGGTGGGGGGTGGTGAGAGCAAAGAATTAATAGTATTTTCTAAATACCTTTTTTTGTTTTAGTAAAAAGTTACGTTAAAAGTACCTTTAAGGTTCAGATGTGGGGAAGAAAAACGAATGAAGAAAAAGGGCTGTCCTACCTTCTAATGCCTTTTTAAAAATTTTCGGTGGCATCTTTCAGTCTTCTAAAACCCCTGTTTAGCTAAAGGTGAAGGTAAAATGTAGTCTCGTAATTCCTCCTAAATGTTCATCAAAATGTAGCTTCCTAAGAAAAGAGAAAATTTTTCTAGCACAGAGTGAGCCATGAACTGTCTCTTTATGGGATACTGTTCACTATTTTTTTGTGGCTTTACTGAGATATAACTGACATTGGTAAAAGGCACATATTTAAAATGCACAATTTGATAGCTTTTCATATATGTGTACACACCTGTGAAGCCATCACCACAATCAAGACAGTGAACCCATCCATCCCTCCCCAAAGCTTCTATCCCTCTCTCGGGTCCCTCCCCATATCACTGATGTGCCTTCCGTCACTATAGATGAGTAGGTATTTTCTAACATTTTATATAAATGAAACCAAACAGTATGTACTCTTTTTGTCTGGTTTCTATCAGTCGCTGCTTACTATTTTGACAACTAATTAAAAAGGAGCCTTCTAGCTCCAAGGTAAAAGGCAACCTTCAGAGGCTGCCTCGGCCAGAGTTTATTGTCATCCCCCAGGAACAGAACCGATTACCTGGTCTTACTTTATTCTTAGGCTTTATTATGTACTTCAGTAATCAATAAGCACTTCTATGGCAGAGGGTTTATTTTACCCTATAAATCCAAGAAGGAGAGAATCGTATTAAGACATCAGTATGGATGGGCTCTGCTGCTCTGTAACACTATGAGGAGAACACGAGCAACAGATTTAAATCTAAGAAGGTTACAGAGCAGTCACAGCTCCTGGCTGGATGGCAGGGATCATAAAAGACTCAGGCAAGATCTACAGCAACTTCACTGTAAACCAATGGGACTCTCAGAGCAAAAAAACCCAAACCGAATAGGCATGCTCGTTGTCTGCCCTGAAAGAATTATAAGCACTGGCTTGAGTAGAATGTGAAGAATCCCACTAAAAAATCCAAAATATTTCTTAACAGAACAAATACAAAGGTAGAGAACAAATACTGATTTCAGCCTGACTGTGTAGAAAGCCTTGCTCTGGTGTAGAAAGCAGCTCACTTGGTAGCCTCCTCCTAGCCCCAGGAGACCCTGAATTCTCTCCCCTGCAACTCCTCGCCCCAGGGCTCCGAGATAATTATCACTGGAGCATCTTTTCTCTAGCTAGCCCTTGGAGACTCATCCTTCCTTTCAAAAGCAAAGAGGTCAATTCACGGAAGGGGAAATATAAATGGCTAATAAACGTGTGAAAAAAATGCTCCACCTCACTAGTAATCAAAGAAATGCAGATTAAAAAGAGATATATTTCTCTTCATCAATCAAATTAGAAAAAAAAAACATGTAAATGCTGATATGCAGTGTTGGCAAGGCTGTCGTGAGGCAGACACTCATATACTTCTGGAGAAATGTCAATTTCTATTTGGAAAATAATTTTGCAATATGCATCAGAAGAAGAGAAGCATGCATCAAGAGCCTTCATATTTTCCATACTGTCTAGCTCAACTATTCTGAAAAAGGAACAAAAATGTCTATAAGAATTTGTTTAAAAAATTTCATTATGGAATTAGGAAATGACCCAATAATACATTATTTATATGGCTACTGTCAGCACACAGCAAGGGCCAGGAAATCTGCTAAGAGAGACTCTTCATATGTTCACGTTTTTAACCTTACAGCAAACTCCCCCACCCCCCTGCCCCCCGTGTGTAGATTTTAGTTTTCCAATTTTACAGTGAAAGAAGGAGCCTTAAAGACATTAGGCAACTTGTCAAGAGTCATAAATTTATAAGAGGAAGACCCAGGCATTTGAATCCTGGTGTTTCTAACTCTCTGCACTAACCTACTACACAGACTTCATAAACTTAAATGTCACCAAATTGGGAAACAGGTCAAGGTGCCAGGGTTGTGTTCACTCATTAAATTAAGGTTCATAAAGAATTTTGCTGAAATGGAAAAGTGATCACAGTCATAGGGAAGTTAAAAACATTATATTAGGTTGGTGCAAAAGTAATGGCAAAAACCGGAATTACTTTTGTACCAACCTAACCAAAGTGACCTTGGGTGAGTTACGTATCCTCCCACAGGTTTAATTTCTTTTTTTAATCAAAAAAACAGGGGTGATAGTAACTACCTCTCAAGGTACCAGTAAGAAGAAAATATATTAAAAACTGCTATTTTTATTATTACTACTACAATGAAGGAAACAAGATACATACAAGTTATATATACAATATTACTTTAAAATTGCTAAGCATACACACAGAAAGAAAAAAAAAGACTGGAAAAAATGCAGCAAACACTGTTTATTTCTGACTGATAAAGAGC